>NC_046657.1:92980219-92993420 GCF_010883055.1 Belonocnema kinseyi | reverse complement strand
TTTATTGTTACATTCCAATACTATTTGATACTAAACAATACTCTCAAATACTATACGAATCGTGCGATACTATCCTTTACAATCCGCTACTACGTGATACAATACATTATAATCCGATTCTATCCGATACTATCTGACACTACTCGATAAAATCCGAAAATTCTGATACCATCTATTAAAATCGGATACTATCTCAGACTATCTGATAAATTTCGAAAATTTCGATACTATCCATTATAATCCGATACTATCTGATACTATCCGATACTTTCCGACACTATCAGATTCTTTCGATACTATTCGAAAGTATCAGATACTATCTGATACGTACTATACAACACTCTCTGATACTACCCGATACGATCCGATTCTATTAGATAAAATCCCAAAATTTCGATACTGTAAACTACAATCTGATACTGTCTGATACTATCCAAAACTTTCAATCCTCTTCATTACAGTCCGATACTATTTAATACTATATAATATAATCCGATGCTTTCCGATATTAACCGATACTATCCATTGCTATCAATACTATCGATACTATATTTTATACTACTTGATACTATAAAATATAAAGCGATATTTTATAATACTATCCTATACTACGCGATACTATCCGGTACTATTCAATTAATTCCGAAAATTTCGGTTCTATCCATTAAAATCCGGTGCTATCCGATACTTTTGATACTATGCATTAAAATCCGATAATATCTGATACTATTCGATACTTTTCGATACTATACGATATTTTCTACACAAACCGATGCTATCCGATACTTTCGATACTATCTATTAAAATCCGATAATATCTGATAGTATTCGATAGTTTTCGATACTAAACGATATTTTAAACACTATCCGATACTATCCGATACTTTCTAATACTTCCTTATACTATATGATACTATCCGATATTATACATTAAATTTCGAAAATTTCGGTTCTATCCATTACAAGCCGATACTTTCGATACTATCCATTACAATGCGATGCTATATGATACTATAAAATATAATGCCATACTTTTCAATGCTATCCGATACTGTTCGCCTCAAATCAAATATTTTTTGAAATTATTATCATTTAATCACAAAAGAAACAATATAAATTTTCTTACTTTTGAGGATTTTTGGCAAAAACATATTTATCATACTGCGATATTACCATTTTAAACTTTGATTTACTGGAAAAAAATCTTTGTAAAAATTGAAAATTCCATTTTTAATCGCTATTTAAAGCCGATTTTGAAAATCCATGAAATTTTAATTTCCAAATTCGCGGTATTTTTTCTCAGAATCAACTAAGTATTTGACATTAAACTTTTTTTACCCGTATGTACAAGGTTCCCATTCCACGAGTATTATTTTTCATTTTTTAAAACTGAAACATAAATTTTTTATCGCAATCTGCAGTCGAGCCTGTTCCAATTTTAGGTTTATGTTCCTTTGACAATATCAACTTAAACATCCATTTCATCGGACGCGGATAACTCTTTGTAATAAAACTGTTTTGACCTAAATTATTTGGCAATACTTTAGCTCGGAGTTGGATACTTGCTTCTTCTCTTAAAAACTATTTCGATTTTATAGGAACTTTTTTGGCTGTTTCGAAAATTTTCCATGTTGTTGGTTATCCAGTTCAGTACTGTCATCAGTCCGGTTTCTTATTTTTGACAGTATATAAAACTTTTTCCGAAAGATTTGAGTTGGCTTAACAGTCATGTAGGAATTCTAGAAGTTTTGAAGCTTAAAAATCTAAAAGGAAATATGCTTGAAGTTCTTAACATTCAAATGAACGACATTTTTCATTAAATGCTTTCTATTTAGAAACGGTGCTAAAGTATGATAATTCCTTGCATTGCAAATAATGCAGTTATAATAGAAACGTATAATGCATATTTGTATTGTTGATTCAAAAATATTTCTAGAAAAAATAGAAATGGGGAAAATATATTTCGTTCTGGATATTAAAACTTTTTTAAACTAGTTCTTGTAACTGTACTACTTACTTGATCAGCCTCTTTAATTAATTTTGTTCATGATACATTTTACTCAACAATATTTATTCGTTGGGTAATGAAAATAACAGAAGAAAAGATTTGAAAAGTCCAAAGTAAGTTTATTCTAGCAAGATCATGTACGGATACAATACTCAGCTTAAGGCCATGTGATAAATGTAACAGCTGATCAAGTCAGCCCTAGGATCAATATTTTTTTACCCATATTGAAAAATAAAAGTTTAAATAACGCGGAAATTTTTTTCGGAAAATGTTAATAAATATTAAAGGATCGTTAGTGGCCTTGCAAAGAATTGGAGGACGAAAAAAGTGTATTTATGCAAATAATGATTATCGACGAATACATTTAGGTTTTACAGCAGAAGTTTGACTTTTAACTTTCTCTGACGGTAATCATGCAATCTGTTTTACCCGCAGACCCCTAGAAGTTCGAAGTTGTCCACTCGCAGCGCTAGTGCTGCTTGGACACAGCTGATATCAGACTGATATGTATGTCAGACCAAATATGTTTATTTGCATTTCAAGTGCAAACATTAGTTTTTGCATTATTGGTGCATAATGTTCGTGAGCGATTTTTGTTGTTTTGTCCTACTTTAATAAATATAAACCTCATAACTAGCCCACTGACAACATTGCAAATTGCTTGCAGGGTTTCACGACAGCACGGTCGGTATTTCTCCAAAATAGAAATTAAAAAAAAAACTTTTTTCGCTATTCTAATTATTTAGGACCAGAGACAAATTCTTGCATGCCTTCTATTTATCGTGACAAATTTCTAATACCATATCTCATTCCGTGTAGACGTAAGTTGGGAAAGAAAACTTCCACTGGTATTTTCTTCAAAAAAAAAAATTTTTTCTTAAAATTTCCACCGGAACAAAGCAGAGACATGGACTTTATTACCTCCTCTTTCATTTCCCAAACTTTCAGAGCGATACCTCATTTCGTTTAGACGTAAGTTGGGAAAGAAGAATCGAAGACCAGATTTCGTCACGTGACCCTCTCGTCACATGGCCTTAAGGCACATCACAGATAAAAGCTTGAGAATAGAAAAATAAATTTTCTGTGCATTTGTTCCCATGTGACACTGAGTGACTGTTTCGATATAATGCAAGGTGTTAGACAAGGGAACATTATGTTTTTGTGGCTATTTATTCTGCTGATGGAAAAGTGTCTAAGAATGGCCCTCTTTAACGAAGAATTTGTGTATCTTAAAACAGTACTGGTACATGGGTTAGCGTTCACGGATGATAAGGTTGATATGGCAGAATCAATCGAAGACTTGCAAAGAATGCTGATGAAACTGAATACAAGCATGAAGATCATGGGCTTTAAAATTACCTTAAATAAAACAAAAATGATGGTAATGATGCAACATCGTAAATTATGAGAGAATATAACAAGCAGATAAGTACGTATATCTTTTAGTAGCGTATTTATTAGTGACGGAAAGATAGATATGAGGAGTTAGATAGACGTATAAACGAGGGTAAGAAGGTTATAGGTAGAGCAGAGCCATTAACAGAAGTAAAAATATCAAATAAGTATAAAATAGTAATAAAGTTGGTATTTCTATATTCGTACCGACTATGATATACGGTAGCGAAACATGGACCTATCAAGAAACGGATAAGAGTGAAATTAACGCGATTGTCCTCAGATTCCTGCGCACAATACGCGGGAAAACTCTTATGGACAAAGTGAGTAACGTGGTCGGCACGCTCTTGTCCAGGGCAGGGTATTCTGCCCTGACTGTCCTACGACATACTTTCAGGGTAGTACCTGCGAGCTTGGCCAGACCACTCCTTTTCTCAGGGGTCCTTTGTTACAAAATGAAAAAAAAATGTGAGACAAAAAATTCGTAATTTTGAAATCAGTGACTTAAACGTAATATATTTGAAATTTACGTATTTTTCCGATTCCAAAGACATGTAACTTGTCTCTGAAGGTTCAAAGTTTGAGAAGTATTTAGTATTAAATTGACTGTAAAGCTGATGTTTCTTGACATTAATTTTACACATTAATTTTACACATAAATTTCATAAATAAATGATAAATTTCCCTTACTTTGACATGCCTGTGGACAAAAGACCCTTGCTGAAGTAAGCTCACTCACGTTAAGGCACATGAATAGACCGAAAAGTACTAGAAGAAATTAAGTTGGGTGGAGCCTGACCATACCTGAAAATTAAGCAAAAAGTTTACCTGCCATTGGCCTAGAGGCACAGAAGCACGAGAGCTTGCATGAAAAAATGCATGGACGTGAAGGAAGCTAGAGAAGTATGCCAGGATAGAAAAGTATGTGGACAAATAGTCAATAAAAAGAGTGTCTGTAGAGTTAATGATGTCTGAAACTAAAGACCTTGGATACTAATGGGCCCAAGTGAGGAACCTCACATAATGACTTTGTGAGGATCTTCATTTGGACGTAACTGCTACACGGAGAGAAATCTAGTTTGAAAACCTGAGTATCATTCTTAGAAATCAGTGACTCAGTCTAATAAATGTAAAGGAATTTATTTTCACGTTGGGTCATCTCACAAAGGTTAATATACAAATATTAATAATAGGAATTAAATGGTTCAGCCTAAATGCTTGTCACTACAGTAACGAAAAGTTCGATCGTATAGGGACTCACTGCAAAAACGCGCGTAAAGTCGGAGATAGAGTACAGCAACGAAAGGAAGATTAAGAAAAGTAAACAGAGATTCTTTTTACGTTTCAAAATGAAATGCACGCGTTATAAAATCGTCGTTATATATTCCATTAATGCTGCTCGAAATAGATGCTGTAATATAATGATAAATTAGCCCAAAAAAATGTTTAACTTATAATAACTGCGCTCAATTTATTTTCTAAATTATGTAATTGCACGTACGGTCACTTACAAACATAATAGAACGCTCAAACGCTATAAAAAATGCGCACCCGCTGGGGATTTGAACCCTAACTGAACAACCAGAGCCTAAGACTACATCGGACGCTCCAGCTAATTACGCTAAAGTATCGCTTAAATTCTGTTGACAAAATCTCAGCCAAGACTTTACGCTGATGAACTAGGGCTAACAGAGGAATATATTTTTGTTCTATTTGTTCTTTTTACACATTTTATATGAATAGATGGATTTAAAAATGTTCCATGAAAATATTTCAATTTCATTAATTTAAATTTTAATATTTAAATGTTTAATTACAATATTCATTTAATTAATGGTTTCTGTTCAAATGGTGAAGCTCGAAAATGTAATTAAATGTAATGGATTTATTACTTTCAAATGTATTATAAGTGAAAAATATTCAAATTTAAATTAAATTTTTTAGCTTAAGAAAGGAATTGAATCATTATAGTTCTACTAATCTTATTCAGTAAAAATCTTACAGTAAAAGCAAAAGCAGCCAATACAAACAATTTATTGGAACATTCAAGTTATGAGATTGTTTAAGTCTTTAAGATACAAAATACTTCAACCCGAAATTAATATTCTAACTTTAAAGTTGAATTTGAACATTAAATCGAATGCTAGCTGAAATTAAAAATGAAAATTTCTAAATGAAAAGAATTTTATAAAATTTTTCTAAAAGCTAGTAATAATGTATACATTTCTATGAAATATAATAATGCCCGTTATGTAATATAATAAATAGTATAATAGTATAATAAATTTCAAACATAAGGAAGTAAAGTAAACGGTGTTTATTTCGGTTTTTTTAAATTTTATTCCTGGAACTATATTTGAAGGCTTGCATTATACATAATTAGATAAAAACAAAAACGAAATTTTTCAAGAGGGCGAAATAACAATCCGTAAAATCGAAATCAGCCTATAAAGAATAAAAAACAAAAGTTCCTCGCGAGCTGAAGTATTTTTGATTGGGAGCCAAAAAGGTAAAATTAAACAAAATTATCCAGTTCCGAGATATAAATTGTGGAAGTTTACAATCTTGAAGAGACAGAACCCTAAAATTGCAACAGGTTCAGTTGATGATCGCGGTTAAAAGTGCCATTTTCAATTTAAACAAAAATCAACGTATAATAAATGAATTTGCTTAATTGGGAGAAAATGAGTTCGACCAGAAAAAGTTAACCAATTCCAAGTAAATAATTAAAGAATTTGGCGGTTCAAATTTCGTGGATTTTGAACATCGTTCTTAAACAGCGACTGAAAGTTTATTCTTCTTTATCAAAACATAATAAAAACTTGCTCTCAAAATATGAGAAGGCTGAATACGAATAAAGAAGAGTTTATAGAAAAAACTTATTCTGTTCCGGGAAAATAAATATTTATTGTGGAGGTATCACACTGTAACAGTTATATAATTTTTAATAGTGGCTTTTAGTAGAAATGAAATATTAAAGAGTTTAGATTGGAATATGATTATAATACAATATATAAATCATACTAAGGGAAACAAAAATACGATGTTTACAGGTGCAGTCGAGAATGGTGCGAACTCACGTACTGTCGGCAGTAAGGTAGCGCTACTGCGCATGCATGATTTTGGTGGTAGCTTTCTGGTACACAGTCTCAGAAGCTTAGAGAACTCAACGTTATTCGCTAATAAGAGCGTCTCTATATGCCTCGAATATTTGGCATTGCACGACGCATCTTATTTCGACTAAAATCTTATCTATACGTAGTTATAAATTTTAACGAGGGTTTACTAACTAAGGTGCCTTTTACAAAAGGTACTTTATTAAAATGAATAAAGGTAAGATCTATATCACACTGAATTTTATTATTTTATTTAACAGTTATTTGTGGATTTAGGTGTGCTGTGATCTAGTAACCAGATCTTACCAGTTTATAAAGGGTACCTGTAATCGAGCAATAGTTACTTGCACCTTAATAATCTGTAATGTAATAGAACCTCTTCATAACAATTATTTTTCCATTTTTCTCCGTGTAGAGAAATTAATCAGCAAATTGGCACAGATCAGTGTTGGGGAACAAACGTGTTATTTAAAAAATAACACGAAAATTATAATATATATATATATATATATATATATATATCAATTTAAAAAACCTACACCCCCTTCCTCACATTACTCCCTTCACCATAGAGCAACTCAGGTCTACCCCAAGAGGGAAATGGCCTAATGGTATAATAATAATGATAATAATAATAATAATAATAAAAAGTTGGTTAGACACTCGGACTTCACCTCGAAGGTCCGGGGTTCGATCCCTGAGCCGGTACCTCTGGAAATTTTTCAATGTGCCTTTACCGATGTTTTGGTGGTTCGGAACCCACCTTAAGCTGTAGTTCCTCCCATCGCGTACTTGACTGCAACCCAGTCCGTCTATGATGGGGTAAACACCAGGCTTTGTCCAATATGTCTGGGCAGACTGCTCTCATCAGATCACTTGATTGCATTATAAAAATGCGTCCGTGACTGATGATATATACCGGGACAGCCCCGTGCAAAATGATCAACTAAACATCCAACTCTAACCAAAAATGCCTTCGACATGTTAGGCAGTATAAGCCTGTGACAACATTTCAACACAGAAATGTTTATAATAATACACCCCCTACCGAAGGTATTCCGCGTTGATGTCGTGGTAGGGCTTGAGCTTTCCTCTTATGACTCTGACGGCTATGTTGGTGGTAGTATTGCTACTGACAGGGTTTCCCATGCCAAATAGGCTGATAGCATCAATTGGAATAACACAATGAAAGAGGAATTGGTGCGTCTCTATTACGAAAGTGCGAAGTTTGAAACGAAAATGGAAAAAGGATACAATTTAAGAACGAAATTTGCTTTAAAGTATCCTAATATACAAAAAGTTGCACTAAGAGATCTTATCGCTAAGGTGAAGGACATCAGGAATAATTTACATGTTACAAAAGACAGAACAATGGAGATTAAACAACAGTTTGATTTGGCGTAGAAAAACAACGGCAATGAACATCAGTTAGAGGAAGCCGCGTCAAAAGGACAAGCAGGGGCAATGGATATTCTTCCGCAACCTATGGATGATCCAACACCACCACATCCTCTAGAGGTGGATGGCCTTATACATCCACAGGCAGAAGCAGATGTTCAGCAACCAAAAAAGCGACGAAAATGGACATACCATATGAACAGAGATATTATGCGCCTTTATTTTTTGGCAGAGAAATGTGGGCTCAGTGTGAGAAGAGAACATCATAGACTCTACTTACTTAAATACCCAGAGCTAGCCACAAAAATAAATAACCAGAATCTGGCAGATCAAAAACGCTCAATATCTGTAAAAAGACTGTTTTCGGCTGTTGAAATAGCTGCTATCAAAATTGAAGCGGAACAGCAGCTTCCTATTGATGAACTTGCCTTGGAAGATGTGGACAAGAAACACTTGAATGATGCAGAAGGTATAGGTGCTAGGCATAATGAACATCGTGTACCGGATCCATTAGGACCACATCCGGATATTAATAACGATGATGTAGATAGGCAAATCCCAGAAAAACTACAGCACCTTGAAAGGAGTTTTGGTGATGCTTTACTAGATTTCAGATATGTAGAACCAACACTAAGGCATTCTCTGTACAAAATGAACATCACAAATGATCTGCGTGCACTAATACCACATCTCGACTGCAAGGTTTTACCTACGTATTTGAACGTAGCACAAACTGCGTTATAGGTGCAAACTCTTGTATACTATGCAGCTCTGGCACTCGTTAGAACGTTGGGATGGAAAACTAGATCTGCAAATGCAGTTTTTGTCCCAGCAAGGGATCGATATCCACCATGGAAAATCAGGTTGGATATGGATGTCAGCAAAGTAAGGTGCAAATTGGGTCGGTTAACTCAATATAAAAAAATAAATCGAACCAGAAAGCTGATAAACCATGTTAGTAAAATCATCCACCCTCGGCACATCGAGACATTAACACCAGCAGTATTGGATGAAATTTTTGACTCTCAACGACAGAGACTTGATGCTCTTACTGCCAGACTGCATCGGTACAAGAAAAGTAGTTAACGAAGCCAACAAAATCAAAACTTTCAGACAGATAAAAGAAGGTTCTATCGTGAACTGAGAGTAAAGCCAAATAACCAGCAAGGCACCGAAGTCCCTCAATTGGAAGATATGACTAACTACTGGTCTGGTATTTGGGGAATAATGAATGGATGCAATTTGGACACTGCGTGGTTCAAACTGGAGGAAGCAAGGGCAAGCAATAGCTCTGACATGCAACTGACAAACATCACAGTTTTAGATGTTTTAGCGGTCTAAAAAGGGCAAGTTTTTGGAAAGCTCCAGGTCCGGACATGGTGCACAACTTCTGGTAAAACTACCTGACGAATGTGCATTTTGCGTTGGCAAGGTGTTTTCAGAAGATCATTGAACACCCAGATCTGATTGCAGGATTTATGCTCCAGGGCACTACGTATATGTTACCAAAAAATACAGACGCTCAAAATCCATCTGACTTTCGATTGATAGCCTGTCTCCCAACAATTTATAAATGTCTTACAGCTATCGTTGCAGATAAGGTATATTCTCATTGCGACGAGAATGACATTCTTACAGAAGAACAAAAAGGATATTGTGAAAATTCGCGAGGCTGTAAAGATCTAGTCACTATAGACGCTGTTGCCATGACTCAAGCTCGTAAGCATGAAAGGAACTTACACATGGCATACGTTGACTACAAGCAAGCGTTTCTTTGAGTGTCGCATGACTATTTGCTTGAAGTCTTAAAAATTTACAAAATCTGCCCACGCATTATTGACTTTCTAAGCGATGCGATGAGGCTCTGGGGTACAAGAATGAAGTATTTTGATCATGGACAACCATGGATAACTAGCTCAGTACGCTTTACGACGGGTAAATTTCAAGGAAACTCCTTCAGCGCACTATGGTCCTGTTTAGCATTGAATCCATTCAGCAAAATACTAAACAGCATGTCTCATGGGTTCAGAATTCATGATAATGAAGATGGTCATCAAGTAACCCATTTTCTTTACATGGATGACCTGAAGCTGTACGCTAGTTCAGCCTAGAAACTACAGCAAGTGATTGATGTCATAAAGCAGTTTTCCAATGACATCCACATGGAGTTCGGACTAGATAAATGTAGAACAGTGCATTTAATCAGAGGGGAATTAGGGATCGCACAGTTAGAGAACGAATTCGAAAATGACATCCAGGCAATGGCTGCAGGCGAATCATATAACTATCTGGGTATTCTCGAATCTAATGGTATTCAACATTCGATAGTTAAGGCAAGCCTAACGACTGCCTTCACTGCGAGACTTAGATTAATTATAAAGAGTTTTCTCAACTCGGCAAACAAAATCAGGGCAATCAACACATATGCCATCCCTGTCCTCACGTACTCCTTCGTTCTCATAAAAAAGTGGAATGGCGACCTTGAAAAGTTAAACAGAATTGCTCGCATAGAAATGACGAAGTATCGAATGCACCACAGAAATTCAGCGATTTAAAGGGTAGTTCTACCACGAAATTTAGGGGGTAGGGGCGTTATAGATGTCAAAAAACGGTGTGAGTCACAAGTTATACCGTTGCGAGACTATTTTAACAGCAAAAGAAATGTTGCGTCTTACAGTATCATCTGTAAAGCGGATCTTGAATATACGCCCTTAAATCTGTCCTCAGATGGGGCCTCGAATATCAGAGCAGAAACCATAGAGGAATTAGAAATACAATGGAGGGAGAAAGCCATCCATGGCGAGCACCCCAAAACCTTAGATCAAAATGAAGTGGATAGTGAGGCATCTAATATTTGGCTAAGAAAGGGTGTTCTGTATCCAGAGACAGAAGGATTCGTCATTGCGATACAGGACAAGGTTGTCAGCACTAGAAATTATCGCAAACACGTGTTAAATCAAGACGTGGTTGACCAGTGTTGATTATGTGGAGATACCAACGAATTCATCGAGCACATTATTGATGGCTGTCGCGTAATGGCTTCGAGAGAATACACGCACGGACATAATGATATAGTGGGCATTAAACACCAACAACTTGCCCTAAAAGTAGGACTCTTGAAAGAATGGATGCCTTTCTATAGATACACTCCAATGCCCGTTTTATAAAGCAAAGATTGCATCTTATATTGGGATGTTACTAACCAAACGGATCACTACATCCGGGCCAATCGACCTGACATCGTGATGCGAGAAAAAAAGGCGGAAGAGTCTACATCATCGACATTGCTTGTCGGCTTAACCAAAATTTGCAGTCAACCTGTACAATCAAGATCCACAAGTATAGCGAGTTGAGGCATAAAGTAAAGATCATATAGAGGAATGTGAATCATGCATCTATTCATCCCATTGTGATTTCAGCTACAGGCAATGTACACACAAGATGCACTGAACATCTTGAACATTTAGGAGTCAGTAGGGAATTGGCAGCAGCTCAGAAGGCATTGTGAGAAACTTTCTTGACCGTTAGGAAGCTAGCGACTAAAAACCCGTGGAGTGCCAGATGGTAGTTCTAAAAAGGCATCCAGGGGTGACTATTGTCACCTCCAACGCTGGTGGCTGCTCGTAATTGTGTACCTATAACTTCATCGCAGGATGTTTCAAGCATCGTATTAAATTATTTGAATTAACGTATAACATTCTAATCTCGTCACTCACTTGACTTAGTCCGGGGCTATGATTTATAACCGGGTTTACACGATTAAAGTTAAAAAATAAATAACTTATAATGACATATTTATTAAATGCATCAATACTAATTGAGCCTAACATATTAATTATTTAAAATGATAAACAATAATATTATTTGATGAACTAGTCGCTAATATCATACAAACTTTATTATTTACCATGTTTTTTTCATACATCCAGCTTTAAATTTTTTTAAAATAAATATTGCGTTGGAAATAATTCGTATCCAGACAAAAGTGAAACATATTCAACTTTCATATAGCTTACAAGTAACACTACGGAAATGTCACTCGCCGATTTGGATGAAACTTTGCAAATTTGTAGAGTTATAGAAAATAATCGATACTTATTTTTACATTATCATCGTAATGAGAAGGTATTAGTTTTATGTGAAAACAGACTATGGCGGAATTCTTTAAATCTCCACATTTAAAGTTTATCTGAATACGGAAAAACCTGGTTTTACGGTGGTATTTGTCTGTCGTTATAATCTGTATACCGGATAACTTTCGAAACACTAATCGAATTAAATTGTGCTTTAGCACACGCTTTTAGAAACCAGAAAGAAAGATCAAGTTCGTTAAACAGACCACTTTTATTAAAGATTTAAAAATTCTGTGTATGGCTTTTTCTAGTAAATAAAAACGTGAACAATTTATCTTAACGAATTTTTTTTTATAAAATCAAAATGAACAAAGTTATAACATTTTCAAAATCCAAAAAATAAAACAAAATAAACATATTAAGCCAAACAACGCACGATATAAAAATAAAGTCAAGAAAAGAAAATGTTATACTGTTTGAAGTCCTATAAGATTATAATAAGAACTTTTTGAATTTTCTTGAAAAATCAAAAATTCAAATTTTGATCGGACAAAAAATAATGAAAAATCAATAATTCAATTTTGTGGGCAAACCGAGGGGCCAATCACTCTCAAATCAGTGTAAACGTTAAATTTTAACGTCCACCTTCCTGGCATTATTGACATTAAAAAAAAACGTACGCGCCTTATTCACTAAGACACTCCCATCAGGGCGATCGAAGCGCCCTCTGTTTCGCGTATTCAGTGCCTTAAAAATGAACTAGGTATGCTTATATAATGCGTGCTCTTGATACGCTGTCTGGTCGGAGTAGTGGGTACTCCGATACTCAGAGCAGAGCACAGTCGCAACTCCTGAATCGCGAGCCTGCGTATATAATAGCTATAGCACATGCCACGTTTCTCTGTTTTTAACAATTTAATTTTTACTAATTTATTACTAACATGTTATGATTGTTTCCTTTTTTCAAGGAAACAACCGTTAACACGCGCATACGCTTGCGCGCGGCTTTAAGGTGGTTTTAGCGTGACTCAGTGAGTCATATGAGAGTGTAAAAAAGTATTTTTTATTTACATGGAATCTTTTGTGTTTGAAAATCCGAAAATTAATTCAGATAGACATTTATGGCCGTCCCGCGATGTAAATCAGAAGAATAAATAAATTGATAAAAATATATCCCTCAACGGTTTGCGTATTCTCGACCATTTGACTTC
>NC_046657.1:92966359-92980119 GCF_010883055.1 Belonocnema kinseyi | reverse complement strand
TCTGAAACTTCGCAGATGTATTCAAAAATAGTTAAAGAAGTTATAATAAAAATTTCAGCTTTTTAGCATGGATTTCGTTTCACGCTAAAACCACCTTAATGAGTAACGGCATGCGACACACCGACTAGATAGCACTGTTCATGTACCGACTCGGCGCTTTGCTTACTTTGATCGGAGTAACTCCTACTCCGATGCGCAGTATAGCTCCTAACATCACACGCAAAGGGTCACTTTATGAGACAGCGCGATACACTATTTTCATTATTTCGTACGTTATTTACGTTCCGAACACTATTTTCATTCTCTTCTTTAAATTTTCGTTCGAGTTACGGAAAATACCTTATTTTCTTTACGCTTCTTACTGATCTTTCTAAATAACGAGTTACATTAAACCCCGCATTAAACTCACAATGATTCCGTATCGCCTTTATTATTTACAGTAATTCTTTGCATTAATTACACTGATTCGAGAGTGATTTTTCCCTCGGGTCAAACTAAGCAAGATACGAAAAAAGATAAATCAACGAGAATTGTGTATCTTAAAAATATCAACAAATTGGTTTTAAATACATTTTTATAGGATAATCTGATTTTACTTTATTCGTAAAAATCAACATTGAAAATAAAAAGAAATTAAATCTTTGGACAAAAAACACAAGCTACGAAAAAAATGACACAAAAGTTGTTGAACCAAAAAAGAGCTAAGAATTTGTTATGAATAGCTTCCTTTGCATGGCGCATAGTTTTTTTAGTTGTAAAAATGGCATTAAAAATAAAAAAATTTAATTTTTTGTAAAATGACACAAGGCAAGAAAAGAAGTTAATATACAAGAGTTGTTCACCCAAAACGGGCCCAGGCATTTTTTATAAATAATTATACGAGATAATGATTAGATTTTCTTTTAATGGTAAAAAACATGATGAGAAATTTTTAAAAAATTCCAAAAACAAGGTAATAAAAATAATTATGTTTCAATATCAATGCATATTATGAGTTGTAAATTTATAAGTTTATTGAAATGGTATTTGCTTCAGTGTAGCTAATAATTACATTTAATGCAAAATAACCAATACTAACCCTCGAAACCCACTCTCTAGTCTAATGGACGGACAGTTTGTTATTGTCTCCAAGGGTTAGAGTATTCACGACAAATATAACTTGTACCTTATTTTGCAATATCTGAATAAGCAATTAAAGAATAAGATGTATATTTGCAAATTACTGGTCCAAAATTTGGTTTATTGTATCATTCTGAGATATCCCTCAGAATACAAATATGGCGTTGCGACAACACGTCGATTGCCCTTATCAAATACCCAGTAAACGGTGAAATTCCCATAAACCTCGCTGCTAGGTTGCACGAACCTTCCAATCATGTAACAAGAAAATCGCATGCAGTTTGCTTTTCATCTTTACTGACCCCACGAAACCCTTCGCGCCAATTTTGCGTGAAAACCTCACACTCGTACAGCAAAAGCTATTCGGAGCTAGTGTGCTGCGAGGTCGCGTTGCGATATTGATACGATGTTAATGCAACGAAAATGAGTAGCTGATGCGATATCGCACTGCGAAGTCGCAAAAATGTGAAAAATGAACATTTGCAATTTGTTGCAAAGATTTGACAGTAGTAATGTTGAAAAATTCACTAATGAATTGGTAGTTCTCAGAAATGACCAATAAAAATTAGTTTTTTGACTAATTTAATTGGCAAGATTCAAACAGTGGCCCGTTGACTAATTCATTAGTAGAAACCGTGAAAGTAACTATTTTTTCAATCAAAATTGAGTTTACTGATTAAATTAATTAAATTAAAACTAATTCAGATTTAGCGAGTACCTCATTATTGACGCAATGCTTCAGGTTCGCCGTAGTGCGCTTCTATATTTACATATATTAAAACGTTATATCAATATACAGAAAAAAAACAATAATAAAAAATATCATATTTTTTTAAGTCCAATCAAGGTTGCATAAATTTAAACTTACTTTTAAGAGCCCATGTTTCTCCTTTTCTAAGGCTATTCGCATAAGTCAGAAATTGTCCGCCACAAGTTTCTTTGGTATATTTATACAATCTTTCAGTATTTGTAAATGTTGTCAACAAAGCTCTTGGTCCAAGCCGCCCAAAGATGTCTTCAATTTTATCTACCGATTTTTGACAGTAGTTTGTTGTCACAAGGTATAGTAAAAGTACTAATAATAGCAAGATTTTCTGCAAAAAGTCCATTTTTCCCGAATTTTAAAAAACAACAAATCTAACGTTCAAGATGAATAACTCGAGTAAAATACTCGTAATGCTTCTGAAATTTCCAAAGAATCTTGAAAGCTTAGGAATTTGTTATAGAAGCTTTAACTAGTAACTACAGCCAAAGTCGTCGAGTCTCCTAAAGTAACTGACTTTGATCTGTATCTATAACTCTGTTCCCCGAGAGAAGGCCCTGCAGAACGACCAATTTTGGTTTTCTTCGCGCAGCCTATTGTAAAGTTTTTTCATGAAGGCGGGATTTCTTGAGATGTTTCAGCCAATCTGAAGTAATGAACTTCAACTTCATGAAAAACTCTTTTCTAGATTGATTTACGACACTGGCGGGTAGTGGGATTTATGTTTTCAAAGTAAGAAAATTTTACAAACTTTAATATTGCAATTAGCGATTTGAAAATTTAAAGAAGTTTAATTGCAGAAACTCTAGTTCAATATTCAATTTAGTATTAATTAGTTCTCCAAAATTTAAATTTACGAAAAAATTGCATCTCGTTGGAATCCGAATAATTCCCAAATTATGAATATATTAATTTTAACTTGGTGATTGCAGAATTATTAATTTTTATTCCTTTCCTTTTGTGGCTAACACCTGGTAAAAATCCTTTAAACAATTTGAAAAAGAAACCAAGGGAAAGAAACAAATGTTAACCTGGGACCAATTAAAAGAGAAATTAAGAAACTGCGTGTCAAAAACGGGGTAATGACAAGCCCCCACCAATAAACAACGACCCTCATGCACGTCTGTAGGGCCTTCGCTCGGGGAACAGAGTTCTAGAAGTTAGGTCTGAGTGACTTGCAACAGATTAAAATGATATAGATATGATATCAGTATGTTCTGATAATGACTAAGGAAAAAGGGACATATCACAGAATGATGCTGTAATTTTTTTCCTTTCCTATCTTGTAAAAATCTTAACACAAAATTCGTTCAGATATTCAATATTCGTGATGCCTAGCTACACATAAAATAAAGAATGATACACCTTTTTGATCTCTAGCCTCTACGTACCCAAGCGGAAAATTTATATATAGCGAGAAATATTATGTATATTTTTAATTTGTTTTGTAGAAAAATGTATAATACAAATTAAAATTATATGCATCATATGTCCCGCTATTTATAACTTTTCCACGCGGATACGTTTCAAATTAAAGGTCAAGTTCGTTAAACAGATTAATTCAACCAAAATTGTAAAACTTTTTTAAAAGAAGCTACTAAATTGTCATCAATGATTCTAGCAGCTGACAAAGAGATTTAAAAACTATCTGCATAACAGTTTTAAATTCGTTGAAAATTAAAATGTAATATGCTTTTCAAGAATCTAAAAATTTGCAAAAACTAAATGGTAGATGAAGACATTCCAATCGATATTTTTACTATAAATTATATATGTTTAGAAATTATCCGAATTCAATTTTTTAATTAAAACAAAATTACGAAATTTAGAGCGTTTTATAAATTTAAAACAATTTTTCTTAAGTGTTTCCCAAATTTTTCTCAAAAATTCTGGTAGATAAAAAAAGACCTGTAAATTATCTCCATGGCTTTGCGCTCGTTTTCTTACGTTTAATGCATGAATTTCGGCTGCAATACAAAAAAATATCTTGAATATTTTAACTTAAATCGACAACTGATGAACTTGAGTCATAAATTGGAACTGAAATTGTTTTTTAATTTGTTTTTAAGGATGGTTCCGAATGCACCTGCGACTTTAAAGATTACATTCTCATTGCAACACTCGCGCTTCATGCTCGACAATTACATCATGCAGACGGTTCTCCATAAAAAATAAAACGATTTAGACAAAAGCGAAAGAAATATAAGAAGTGGGTATGTTTGTCGATATAATATTAATACAAAATATGAGTTTTTTAAATTTACTAAGCAGAGACATTAAGCCATAAACTTAGATTCCGTGCGTTCAAAGTTAGGTTCGAAGTCAACTCTACAAGAATTTCTAGTCAGTTTGAAAAAGATATTGAAAATCATTTTACTGCGTTTTGAAAATATCCCAATTTAAGTGATCTACTTGATTATTAATTATTTAGAACTTTTCAAGAGTGTGTTGAATCCAAAATGCCAGTAAAATCATTTCTAAATTTGGTTGAAACCTACTAAAAATCATGATTTAAACTTACGGATCTCTTTAAAAAAACTTACATAATTTCGAAAGTGATCTACCTTTTAAAAATTTTGGTTCAATAAAAGAATTTCATTGGAATATTTCTTAAATATATTGGATATCTAGTAAAACTAAATAACTATGACTAGAACTAACTAAAACTAACTGGAAACTGTCTACCGAGCTGTATGAGAAGAATAAATAAATAAATGGTCAAAAGGAGAAACAGGTTTCGAGACAAAGAGCTCTTTTGCGCAAAAGGGTTCTTTGAGCACTCAAACTTAGAGCGAATAAACGCCGTATCTAAAATACAGTAGGAATGTTTACTTCGATCGCAAACAAAAAATTATATTTTTTATTAATTTTTAAATCTAAAAATGTCCATATAAGTCATTTGTATTAGTTTCTGTTCAACACTTTGAAGTTAATTTCAGGCTACTCCAAAATAACACGCAAATGAAGGATTATATAATAATTTGTTCGAAAAGCATTTTTCTTCTCTATTGCACATTTATATAAGCATTCACTACACAATTAATTTTTCGATGTCGTTTTTAATCTATTATATTTCAATCTGATAATAAAAATAGTGAGGTTTGAATAAGTCATACAATCAAAAAACAATTGTCTGTAAGTCGTCGTTGACTCTTGTCGCGAAGAAAGCAACACATCGAGATTTTTTGTATTTGAGCTAACTTTTTACGCTGATTATATATCCTACATCCAAATTCAAAAATATTACATCTAATGTTTTAAATTTAAGGGTATTTGTATTATTTTCACTAATTGCACAATGACTGAGCTAATTTCTCTGTTCAGTGTAAACTGTATTTAACTTATTTAAGTTTCTTTATTAATGTCGGAAGAAATGGTTATTGAATTGTAAAACTATTGTCCATTAATCTCACTTAATAATATTTTGTAGAAAAATTGAGAAATGAAGAATGGAATATATAAAAATACACCCATTTTTTATATATTTCCCCGAAACAGACAGAGATTCACGTTATCGTCAACACCATCTTGTTTACATGCAAGTCTTAGTTTTAAAACATTAGTTGTAAAGCAGCTCGTTGTACAACTTAAATTAAATAGCCTGGCCTGAGAGGTATATCATTCTGGTGGTACAGAAATGCATTGTAAAGTTTTTTTCATTGTAGAGGCCAAGACACCCCTCAAAAATTTCTATTTCCGGAAAAAGAAAATCCGAAATTTTTTTCGAAATTCGAAAATTAACGGGTACCGCCGGGTACTTCAAAATCCCATTTAAGTAACATGGGGAAATTTAAAATTTTCTATAAATTGAACTCATGTTCCAGGATTTCATCAAAATGTGCCAAGTTTTTTTAAGGTTTAAGAGGAGTGTCTACGATATAAAACCATATTAATAACTTTAATTTTTAACCCACTCCCACCCTCCCCACAGAGCCACAAATATGACCCTAAAAACAAAAACCTACATTTTTACGTAGTATTGTTACTTTTTAGCCATTTCCGTCATCTTTTTCATAGGAATAATTACTAACGGACAATATTAATATATTTACCATGACTTTTTAAACAATCATTTATTTCCCAAAAATGGACAAAATAATCGCATTTTCTGGTTGAAATGCAATATTTTGTCATTTTTTGAAGTAGTATATTTTTCTAAAAACATTATGCAATTATTTAAACAATTAATTATTGTTTAATTTAAAAAATTCTAAAAATTTAGCCAAAGATGTCCACTTGTTTCAAATTTATATCCTATGCTACTTCTTGTTGAATAATTACATCATTTTGATACATTTATTCTAATGTTTAACAAATTTCTGTTTGTTTAAACAATTTTTATTTGCTCAATTAGTCATTTTTGACAACTAACAAAATGAAATAAAATAAATGACATACAATTAATTACGATTTTAAAAGTATTCTTGGAAAAGTAATTATTTAAACAAATTATATTTGTTCTAACGATTAAAAAGTGGTAAATTTATTCTTCCTATACACTATGCAGTCAGAAACATAATTCTATGTGTTCTATTTTATTTAATTCTTTTAGTTTTTGAAAAAACTGTTTGAGCAACTAAATATTTTGAAATAAATATATATTTATTAAACATTAAAAGCAATGTATAAAAATTATGTGATCATATAACACAATGTAGCATAGGGTACTAATTTAAAAAGAAAGTTGATATCTCTGGCTCAATTTCGAGCAATTTTTAAAATAGACAATACATAATTATAAACTTCGTTCGTATATAGTCCTACCTAAATTTGTATTTTTAAGACTGCATGAAAAAATTGTTTCTTAAAAAAGTGGTTCAACATTGACATTTCTACTAAATGACATTGTGACATTTCTACTAAAACGGATGAATTTTAAATCAAAAATACAAATTTGAAAAAATTGAATTTTCTTCCAAAAAAGATTTATTTTGAGACTTTTACATCAAAATATACGATTACAACGAGAAGTAAAGCTTCCACGAAAATTATACTTCAATTTTTAACCCAAAAATACGATGTTTCAACGAAATAGTTGAAATTTTAATAATAAAGGGCAACTTTTTGGAAAAAAATGGTTTATTTTTATAAAAACAGTTGCATTTTTATTCAAGAAAGGTGTCATGTCTACTAAAATAAATAGGTCCTTAAATCAAAAACAAATAATTAAATTAATACAGTGAAACATTTCTATAGCGCCGATTTTGGGGCTGACTGTCGGTGGGAACTAACTCATTATAGCCCGCTCCGCTTTTCTTTGTTCACGCCCGAGTGCTCGCCTGAGTGACAGCCGCATATCCCACACACCCCGCGCAGCTCTTCTTCAAAAAAGATTTCAGTTTAACTTTTCGGCATAAAAATATGAGTTTTAAATGAGAAAAAAACTGTCTATGAGAATATTTGCATTTTCTACCTTAAAATATGAATTTTCAATCAAACAGTTGAATTTTTAACAAAGAAGAAAAAAGGCTTTAATACAAAATTCTTAAATTTTAAACCAAACCGTTGCATTTTTATCGAAAGAAGATGCAATTTCTAGTGAAATAGATGACTTTTCTAAATTGGAAAAAGAAAATTTCGAAAAATAGTTGAATTTTAAACCAAAAAAGATTTGTTTGACTTCTTAGCATTGAAATATAAGATTTAAAAAATAAGTTAATTTTCTATGAAAATAGTTGAATTTTTTACTCAAAAATTCAATTTTCAACCAGAAAGGATTTCTTTTCAACAAAATTGATGAATTTTCAAACAAACAGTAAAATTTATAACTAAAAAGGTAATATTGTGGAGAAAGCCACTGAAAATAAATAAATATAAATAATAGGCAAACAAATTAATAACAAGAATATTATACCATGCGGTTACCGCAAAACTTTATTTTTAATTTTCTCTAATTTCCCCTGACCAATTTTTCATTTCCCCTGACCATATTAATATTCAAAGAGCAAAATCGTAAAGTTGTAACATTTTTAACCTAGAATCTTTTATAAACGAAATAAACTAATTTCAAATTAAAATGGAAAAAATTTCAAATTTATTTTGCTTGACAGTTTCCCTAACCAATAAAATCCCCTGACTTAAAAAAAAAAGTTGTTAGCCAGGTTCTTTTTTACTCCCCAGGTTTGTTCAGCGTGTGATGTTCAGAAAAATGTTGCACAAGAATAAAATGCCGCCCTTACGTAAAGAATCATAGGAAAATCTTTCCAACACGCCGATTACCACCAATACTAAACCTTGATGCTTCGTCTGTTAGCCGCACGCGCTCGAGAAGCGAGGAGTGCACACGCAACTGCGCATTTCTTTACGTCACGATAAATTATATTTCTGTTACCATTTAGGAATTTTAGGAAAATATATGTAATTTTCAGAAACCGCTTCTGAAGTTAAATAAAAATTTAGTAAATTTACTACAAAACTTACGGAATTTCATCTTCAGCAACAAAGTTTCGTAAATTTCAGTTACTTTAGTATCTTAAAAGTGTCGGAATTTGTGAGGGTAAATATTCAAATTGTCTGTTAGTAATTATTTGTATGAAAAAAAACGACGATTTTGGGGTCGAGTTCTATCACTTGCAACTTCTTTTCCCAATACATATAATTGTCGCTTTGAATTCAATTGTTTGTACCTACCATGAAATGTGTCAAATTTCATTATGCGTTCTTTCCCCTACTTCTATTATCCGACATCTATCTTCTTATATTTATTATCGATTTCTCTATCTCCAGGTGAATTCAGATCTACATTCATCTCGATTCAGACAAATAGTCATCATAATTTGCTTAAATTTTAATTATGCGTGCGTGCGTGTGTGTGTGTGTGTGCATATATATAGACGTTCAATCAGAACAGATTAATGGCAGAGATTGTTGGTGAAGGAAAGAAGGGCTAGAAAGAATGTTTGGTCACAGTGGAAAGAAGCTTGAATATTAGTGAAACAGATAACAGATGCTTCTCGATGGAGTGTGAATTTTGTGAACGACGCTAAACAAAAAAAAATTCCTGCCGTACGTCTTCACGGATCGCAGTGCAGTGGCAGTTATTTGTTTTTCTTGAGCGTGATTGGCTAAATTCACAGTCCATCGCGAGGTATTTGTTTCCCTGTTATTCACAGTTCTCGCCTGTATATCGGAAGATTCTTCCTCGCGCTTCTGATATCCTCCAAACGATCTCCGCCAATAATCTTTTCTGAATAAAAGTCTTAGACTATAGAATTATAGATTCAATCATTCAATAATCTTCTTTTAATCAATCAAACGCGTTAAATATTCTTTATTCATAACGCCTATTCAATATGTTATTAGTTTAAAAATATGTTCCTATAACGGAATTACTGATTATCAATCCTAAGAAAATCTTGTAGCTCGTAACAAAGACTTTCGATGAGCCTCAATACAATATAGAATCTTTCATAACTGAAGAGGAAAAGGCATTTCGTTCAAAATTAGAAGTCTTGATAACAAATTCCATGGGAGATTCTCTGTTCATTGAAACTTACGACGTCTTAAGTTTCAAAAATGCAAATGATATTTCCAATCTAGTTTCAAATGTAGAAAATTACGATGACAATTTGTTTGACATCGGTATGAAATTAGGTTTGAATTCCTCCGAAGACGCAGGAATTTATAATGAATATAAGAAGAAAGCTGCTAAATATTGGAAGTCGAGGAAAAAACGAAAATTGACATTGACACAGTTGAGCGTAGATTCAAACGATTAAATGCAAAGCGACAATTATATCGATGGGAAGAGCAGATCGCGAGTGGTGGAACTCGAGTTGAAAAACTTCCAAAAATATCTGAATATACCTTGAATCAGTTTCAAGAAGCTATTCAAAAATCAATGATCATTCATGATCTCGATATTCGCAGGTGTACTAAAAGCTCGAGATGAGTTATTGTTGTCGCCGAATTTATTCAAACCCTCTGCAAAATGGGAACACGAGTTCAAAAGAAAAAAAAACAAGAAATTGTTTCCAGAAAAATAAACAAATTTGTGAAACAAAAATCCATTATCAATAAAGGAAAACTGGAAAAAAGAAGCCAATGAATTTGTTAAAAAATTGCAAAATGACATTTTATTAGTTGGGGAACAGAAACATTTAAACTCTGGTTAATCAGGTTTTTATCTAGAGATGCACATGGGACAAACTCTGTCATTTACATTTAAAGGCAAGAAACAGTTGAAGCATTGGCATAGTCAATAAATTCGATGACTCACAGCTGCACTATATAGCCGCTAATCACTGTAATTGGCGTTTTGCTATCACCCTTGTTGATCGTATTACAAGAAAATGATGGGAAATTCGGCCCTAGAGTACAACAGAATCTCTTAAAGTCTGACAATGTCCTCTTTTTAGCATCAAAATCAGGGAAGCAGACCTATGGCCTAGTGGGAACATGGCTTTAAAAAGTCTTTTATTATATAGCGAAAAAAGTGTTCCTTTCTTAAATTCATGAAGTGGTCAAAATGAGAAAACATGCAAACCAATAGTGGAATGGAGAGAATATTTAAAAATACACACTGTTCCCACAGGAACAACAGGAAAGATGTAACCGCTCGATATCTTCTTCTTAAGGCCTTGGAAAAACTTAATCAGAAATTTTTCTGATATAGTGATCCTTTATAATCACGATATAAATTTACACTATCGCAATCAGAACATCAAGCTTCAATCTCTGATCCATAATTAATTCTCTTCCACTCGATTCAGAAATCTCGTCAAGCGCACTTGGTTCAAAAGTGGCTATTTAGAATTTTGTAATTTCAACCAAGAATTGAAAGTTGGCTGCAGCTTCCCATAGAGTGATAGAAAAGTGTAACAGGCACGTTCGAGGGATCCCTTTACATTATTGGATGCAAACATTCCTAGCGATTAAGTTACAGCTATCGTGCCGAATTCGAGTGGAGCTCATTTATGGCTTCTAGCATTTATTTCATCTTCAAACATTGTAATTATTTAAACAATTTTCATAAATGGCTCTTCCTTAAAGAATACGTTTAATTTATTATGTTGTGTTGTAAATTTACAAGAACTATTAATAATTTAAACAAGTTCAATTTAAAAATTAATAGTTTGCCCTTTTTTCTACGAGTCAACTAACTCTTTTCTATGTTGCTTGGCAAATTTACAAGAACTAATAATTATTTAAGAAATTTCAATCAAAAAAAGTAAAAGTCACTTTTTTTCTATGAGTTCTGCAACTAAATATGTTTACAGAGTCAACTCAGAATTTCTATTGGATAACTCTTTTCTATATTGCTTTGCAAATTTACCATAACTATGAATTATTTGAATAATTTTAATGAAAAAATTAAAAGTTTGGCCTTCATCCTATGAATCAATATCTTTTCAAAGTTAACTATAAGAATGTGTATCCGATGACTCGTTCCTATGTTGATTTGTAAATTTATAAGAACTATTAATTCTTTGAACAATTTTAATTAAAAAATTAGGAGTTTGGCCTTTTTTTACAAGTAAATTTGGTTACGGAGTGAACTAAGAATGTCGATCCCGTGTCTTTTTTCTATGTTGCCTTGCAAATTGACGAGAACTATTAATTATTTGAACATTTTTAATTAAAAAATTAAGAGCTTGGCCTTTATCCTACAAATCAATTTGTTTTCGAAGTCAACTAAGAATGTCTATTCAATTACCCTTTTCTAGGTTGGTTTGTAAATTTACAAGGACTATTAATTATTTGAGTAATTTGCATTAAAAAATGAAAATTTTCAACTTTACGATAATTATTAATTATTTAAACAATTTTAATTAAAAAATTAAAAGTTTGGCCTTTTTCCTACGAGTAAATTTGTTTAATGGTGTCAACTAAGAATGTCTATCGGATGACTCCTTTCTATATTACTTGCCCAATTTACAAGAACTATTAATTATTTAAGCAATTTTAAATAAAAAATTAAGAGTTTGCTCTTTTTTCTACAAGTAAATTTGTTCACGGAGTCGGCTAAGAATGTCTATCGGGTGACTCTTTTCTATATTGGTTTGCAAATTCATGAAAACTATTAATTATTTAGACAATTTAAACTAAAAAATTTAAAGTTTGGCCTTTATCCTACGAATTAATTTGTTTTCGAAGTGAACTAAGAATGTCTATTCAATTACTCTTTTCTAGGATGCTTTGTAAATTTACAAGAACTATTAATTATTTAAACAATTTTAGTTACAAAATTTAAAACTTTTTCCTTCGTTTGCTTTTCTTTCGACGAGTAGGCTTCATTTTTTACCATAATTAACTAAGAATATCTATCTGATGATTTTTTTTCTCTGATGCTTTGAAAATCTACAACTGTTAATTATTTAAAAAATGTTTATCAACATATTTATAGCTTGGCTATTTTTCAAGGAAGAGGCATCATTTGTTTACGGAATGAACTAAGAATGTCTTTCGATGATCATTTTCCAAGTTACTTTGTAAATTTATATTAATTATTCAAACAATTTTCATAAACATAGTAAGTGTTGTGGTATTATTCAAATTTGTTTACGAAGTTAACTAAGATTGTCTTTGAGATGACTCTTTTCTAAGTTATTTGTTAAATTCATCAGAATTATTAATTATTAATTATTGAAAGAAGTTTCATTAAAAGTTTAGAATTTGACTATTTTTCAATGAATAGGGTCAGTTTTTTTGCTAAGGCTTAGTTACAACGCAGCTACATACGAGTTTACTCAAAGTACTCGCATTTGCCTAAAAATTTGTCCAGAAGAGAGGAAAACTGCAGAAAACCACTTCCCGAGTTTTGTCGGGTTTTCAAAATTCGAGTACACAACCCGGTCTTTCGTCGAATATGGTACCCATGCGAAGTCGTGTATAAATAGAAGTTATTAAAGTAAAAATGATTATCGTGGTATTTTCTTGAACTTAAATTCCAAACAGAATAATTACAAGCAAAGTAGTGGGTAGCGCGCGTAAGAGCTTCTAGTTATAGTTGAAAAAAGGAAACCATCTCTCGTGTGCGACAAAATGACGCTATATTGTATCGCCAATCTTCAATTTCGTAATTTTTACCCCAGATTTGGATCCAGCGACATCGAAAAGCGCTTCAAAGCATGTCACCTCATATCTCACCGATATAAAAAAATACGAGTCGATTATTTGCCCTAGTTTTACAAAGGTCCCCGCACAGAATGCATGGGAAAATGTCTTTCGGTGGATTTGGTCATAACTTGGTGATTTTGTAGGTTATAAGGATCCAATGAAATTTCCATTAAGATTTTTTTTTAATGGGCAGTTTTAACGTTATACGGCGTCAAGCGCTCAGAACCAGAGCATAAGCTGTATGCATTAAAATGTGGTAAATATTACGTCCATCTCACACAGCGCGCATCTCGCAATTTTCGAACGCTAAATAGACAATATTTATAATTAACTGCGACACTCACTTTGTCGTGGCAGCAACGGCTGAACGCTAAGCGCCTTATGTTCTGACTAATCTGTAATATTTACAATTTAAGGGCAGCAACGGTGCTTGAATATGGTTAGCAGTGCGCTAATGCCAATCATATGAATCGCCCGCTTCTCGCAACTTTCGAACGGAAAGGGCTCAGTATAGGAACATAACTGCAACATTCACTGTTCCAGGACAGACAAGGTTATCAATTAAGATCAGTATCAAGTTCGATTGTTTGAATCATATGTATCACCCACTTTTAGAATCCTTGAACGCTAAGCGCTCAATATTTCGAATTAACTGCAACACTTACTGTTTTAGGGCAGCAGCGGTTCTAAAATGTGGCCCAAATCATCTGCAATTGTCGCAATCAAATATACAGTCTGTCAAGTTAAAGCGTGGGTGGCTTTACTCGCAGTCGGTAAGGTGTATCGACATGATTTTGGTGTCAAAATATTAAGAAGAGCT
>NC_046657.1:92962232-92966259 GCF_010883055.1 Belonocnema kinseyi | reverse complement strand
GAGCTCTTCTTAATATTTTGACACCAAAATCATGTCGATACACCTTACCGACTGCGAGTAAAGCCACCCACGCTTTAACTTGACAGACTGTATGAAAAGAAAGCAACAAAATTTCCATATTTTCTTCAGTTAAAACCATACTCTGCTCGTTTCTGAAGATAATGCAGTCCCTTGCTTGTTAATGCGATGTTTTTTATACGATTAAAAATTACATAAAGGTTAGAGCAATCATTCTCTGTTAAGACAAAAGTGTTCGGTAATTCATGCGATAATAACGCAGGTCGACAAAATTTGACAAATGTCAAAAGCCAGAAAGCATACCAAACATTTTTGAAGGATTTTGATGCGCTGAATCCGAATCTAAAATCAAAATTGCTCCTGTATGTCAGGTTTTTAAGATATCCTCAGCTAAATATGCAAAAAACGCGTTTTTTAGCTGTTTTAGAGGTTATGTAACTGTACAAGAAAAATGTCTACCAAAAAGCTGATATAGAATTTGAAAGTACTAATCTTCCCCTTTTAAACCTACTTGGATTTATTAGGATACCTTTATTTTTCACCAAAATACTGTAATTTGAAATTTTTTTTTAGCGTTTTAACCCATTAACGCTGAGGTGTTCAGATTTATACAACGCATTCTGTATTGCTGATTGTACGATATTTTTTCTTTAAAATATTATCTCAGGGGTTTTCGAGGTTGCTCTTTCTATTGTCGGTGTCAGTTTTTTGTTATAACCCCTAGAGGATCCAATATGGCGTCCACAATTTAGGGCTTTAAAAAAGAACAAAGGATCCCGCACAAAATTCCAACAAAGAAGCGTACTGTCGTTTGCAACCAAACTTTGGACATTGATAAAACAATAAAAAATATGGAACCCGTGTCTTTTCATTTCTACGGAAGCCATTTCCTAGGGGTAGAAACCACCCCTAATAAGCCACAAGCATGCTAACCCACCTGACTCTGGGGACAATAATTTTTGTCGCATATTTTTCTTGGAATAATGAAGTTCCATGCCACAAGTGGGTTAACCCACCTACCTGCTAGTCCACCTAAACCCAGAAATCACCCTTACCAAATTATAAGCAGGCTAACCCATCTAACCCTGGGAGCAGCGAATTTAGTCGTTTACATTTCGTGAAATAATTGAATTCCACACTACAAGTGGGCTAACCTTGAAATGAAATTGTTCAATTTAACGTATTAACCCATTAACGCCGAGATAATATGCAATTTTCCCTTGAAAATGTTACCTGAAGGGTTTTCGGGGGTACCTTTTCGATTGGTTCAGTTTTTTGTTATAAATCCTAGAAGAGCGAATATGCAAAACAGTTAAGGCTTTAAAAAAACCAAATTTTTCTATTATGATTCATTCAATATTGTAAATTTACTTAGGATTTTCCAGCCAATAAAGGCAAGACTTTTTATCATCCAGCCATTCAAGAGAAGACTTTGAATCGTTCAGCCAGGCAAGCCAAGACTTACGATTGCCCAGCCAGTTAAGGCAAGACTTGGGATTGTCCAGCTACGCAAGGAAGTACTTAATATTTTCCAGTCAATTGAGGCAAGACTTTAGATTGCCCAGCCAATCAAGGAAAGGCTTTAAATTTCCCAGCCAATCAAGGAAAGACTTTGAATTTCCCAGCCAATAAAAGCAAGACTTTGTATCGCCCAGCCAGTCAAGGCAAGACTTTAAATCGCCCAGTCAGTCAAGGCAAGACTTTGAATCGTCCAGCCAGTTAAGGCAAGACTTACGATTGCCCAGCCAGTTAAGGCAAGACTTACGATTGTATGTCCAATGAGGGTGAAACTAATTGCTTGTTTTCTTATGGAAACGTTCTCGCTTCATGTCAAACGATCGTTGAAGAGACTTTCGTTTATGACTAGTAGGATCATTATCATTTCTTTGCAAATACCAGCAATATTCGGCCATCATTCTTGCATTGCATCTACTCGTACCTTGATAATGTTGCTCTTTTTGGTGAAAGTCTTGATGAAAGCGTTCTCCCATTTCTTCACTGAATGCTCCGAAATTTTCTGGGAAATAATCCAAATGAGATTTGAGAAAATGTAATTTCATACTCATCAAACAACCTAATCTTTTAAAATTCTTTAACATACTAGATACAATAGTTCTATACTTTGGATCTCGATTGTTCCCTAAAAATTTCTGTACAACATCTTTGCAATCAACAAAAATACCTTCCTTAACTTTGGCATCACTTAAATGCGGAAATGTATATCTGATATAATTGAAACATTCTCCTTCGGTGTTAAGGGCTTTCACAAATTGTTTCATTAACCCTAGTTTTATATGGAGTGGTGGCAATAATACTTTCTTTCTGTCAACAAGACTTTCATAAACAACATTATACTGGCCAACTGTCCACTCTAATCTGCCTGGCCATTTCTCCGTTATCCAATGTTCATCCCTTGCACGACTGTCCCAAAGGCAAAGAAAACAAGGGTATTTAATGTTTCCTGATTGTAAATCTATTATAAGATTTATCATTTTGAAGTTACCACAAATAAGCCAATTATGGACATTATATTTTATTTTTATCAGGAGTAATTGGAAAGTATCATTTGATTCTTCCAGTATAAATGAGTGACCTTCTGGAATTGCAACGTACTTATTTCCATTATGTAATAGTACTGCTTTCAGACTTTCTGTAGACGAATCTATGAAACGACGCCAATCCCCTGGCGTATATAAGTTTATTTTATATAAATTAATCAGTCCTTCGATATCATTACAATACACAATCCCACTGTCCATTTAAAAGTACTTGATAAACTTTTCTTCTCTACTTCTGTAAACAGTAACAACGTAAAAAAAATGCCAGGTAACAATAGTTGCCTCTCTTTGAGTCTTGAAGCGTAAAGCTCAGCTTTATCTTGTGGAAGATCAAGGTCACGTATAAAATCGTCTAATTCGTCTTGGTCATCTGATTCTTCCCGAGAAGAATCTTCAATTGCATTAGGATCGTCAGTATCCATTGATTCGTCAGTTGATCGGTCACTTTTGTTTTCAGAGTGATTTCTAATACCAATCTTGGCTGGTGTAACACTTTTTACATCAGGGTAAACGATCTTCTCCAAATACTTTTTAGAAAAACCTCCTGTTTTGCATAAGCAAAAGTAACAATCAGTATCATGATCGTTGCGCTCACGCCAAACAGGTGGTTGAATAACATTCTGTGTTTTGGTACTTTCATCCTCCCAATTTGACAAATCTAATCTACAGGCATGACAAATTGAAGTTGGTACCCACGGCTTATACAAATTTTTCATTGAAGTCCCATAACAGTTGAAGTATGACGTTTTTATCGAATCATTAATTGATCAACGGTATTTCTCCGTTTCATACTTCCCACAAACGCGTCAAAACGTATTAATTTTTTTAGCGCAAGGAGCTCTTGAACTCATTTTTTTTCTTATCATGTACAGTATTGTGGAAATTCTAAAACTCACTATATACAAACATCAGGATCGACACGAAATGTAACCGCTAGACAGATTTCAAATACAAAAAGAATTTGATTATCGACGCATCCAACCGTTAGCCCGACACTCAAACGTGATATCTAACACGGAAAGATTTGTAGCAAAAAACGAATTTCATCAGCTACGCATAACACGTCATAAAAGCGTCCCCAGTTCAGTGAGCGAGCTAGGGATCGAAGACTGTCTACGCCGTAGAATGGCGCACACATACAGCGAATGTGATAATTAGAATACACACAGAGTGCGGAGTAGCATTCTGCGCAGTCCGTCTTCTTTTGGTTTATCAATGTGCGAAGTTTGTTTCCAAACGACTGCACGCTTTTTTGTTGGTATTTTGTGCGGGATCCTTTGTTCTTTTTTAAAGCCCTAAATTGTGGCCGCCATATTGGATCTTCTAGGGGTTATAACAAAAAACTATCTTGAACTACGAGGGTAGTTCAATAAGTCCTTAGAATGACCAACAGATGGCGCGCGAATCGCTCCAAATCATCTGTTTTCAGTCAGCACCACTCCCGACTAGAT
>NC_046657.1:92956589-92962132 GCF_010883055.1 Belonocnema kinseyi | reverse complement strand
GCTCCAAGGAGATTATGTTGAAAAATAAAAAAAAATTTACCCAAAAAAAATTGTTTTTATACTTCATTCTAAGGACTTATTGAACTACCCTCGTATCTTGAAAACCTGACGTACAGAAGCAATTTTGAGCTCGGATTCGGATTTAGCACATCAAAATCCTTCGGAAATGTTAGGTCTGGTATCTGGCTTTAAAATTTGTCGGCCTGTGTAATTAAACGTAAAGAGTTAGGCTTATTTTCTGATTAAATCGAAATCCAAATGAAAAACACTGGAAAATTTCGAAATATTATAAACGTATTCACATTTATGTATTATTTTTTGCAATTGATTTTACTTTTAAAGCAACGTCTGTGGGAGGAAGTGGGATTTCGTGTATTACGAGTTGTATGAAATACCAGATGTTCGACGATTCGGCTGCGTACTTAGAGCAAAAAACGAAAAAAGATTTAAGCGTTTGATCAATTAGCATCGAAAAACAAAGTTACTTCGTACCAATACTTGTTTATGACGACAAAGATTTACTAAAATTGCCAGTAAATCTTTTGTAGGTCCTCTAGAGTTGGATCGGCTTCATTTTTAGCCTAAAATGTCACATGCAAAGCATATGAATATGAAAAAAATTTAATAAAATTCTGCCTAATACTTCTTTTCAAATATGAATAACAAGTTAAAACGTGGTGCTTTTACCACAATTACTAGTAAATACGTATCCCGCAAGTTATCTGTTTTAAAGTTTTCTTTCCCTTTGTTCCGGTTTGTGGTACTTTCAACCAATACATTTTCAAAACTTGAATCCCTCTCTAGTTTCCTTTCCCTTGTTCGATTGATGCTTCTACGTGGTATTAAATTTGGCAGTAGACACAAGACAACAGCGAAGAACAATATCAGTAGGAAGTAGTAAAGTACTAGTAGTAAATTGTTTTAAACAATTTTAATTTGATTAAATATATACACGTATTCTTATAAACGAACGATACGTAGGACAGATTGGACAAAAAAAGCCAAAAAAGTATATTTTGAAAATTTGGTGGCTTAGCCCGTTATGGTTCCCGGCCATTAAATTGTAAAATTATTTAAACCAATTTCTTTCTTCTTATCATTGATTAAAGTACTCATAACGTCTAGAAAATACGTTCATTTCGCAGCTTACCTAAAAAAAACGTTTAAATCAATTAATATTGCTTAAACAATTGAAATATGCTAAAAATTATTGGGTAACTATAAGGGTGGTTCAAAGATATTCACCCTAAAAATTTATGATTGATTCTTATTATTTGACGAATTGTCAAGAATAAACTGAAACGCGGAATTACTTGTAACATCTTATCGCGTTTAAATATAACATTGATTTTGTTTGTTTTTTAACATCATTGTGACGTGAAAGGAGAGAAATTTACAAAAATTTCACTAAGTAAAAAAGAAAAACTCTAAGCGTTACTATATTTCAAGAATTACTATTGTGAACTAACAAACCAAAAAATAAAATAAATTTGCATTCACTGCTTTATATATACAGGGTGTCCAAAAAGTCCCAGGACAGCCACATAAATCCTTAGGTACAATTTTTTCTTAGAAGGTTGAGGTCATTCTTTAGGTAACATTTAACGAGGAGTAGTCAGGTCATAGGTAAGCAGTGACTTGATGGACGTATCAGGGTCATTCAAACTTAAATTTGGTCTGAACATTTTTTCGCAAGCTAGCATGTTTAAATAATCCTCTTACCCTACTTACTTACTTAAACAATCTACTTTAAATAGTGACAGTGACAATAGTGATAGTGTAAGCAATTATAAGTAATAAGGTGAGAGGAGATTTTCCACAAGCTAACTTGCGAAAAATATTCAGACCTTACTGAAATTTGCATAAGCTTGATATCACCATCAAGGTCACATCTGACCTATGACCTGGCTACACTTTTTAACGTAAAATTTTCCGCTCTTTCGATAGCCAATGTCAAAAATGGGCCATTCCATTTGAAAAAATGAAGGTGACCTTTAAATAACCATGAAGTACATGGTCAATGTCACAACTAAGGTCACCACTAGCTTCCTAGTTGAAATTTACTTCAAGTATGACTACAACAATCTTCGCTGTCCCGGTACCCAAAATATTCCGTAAAAGTATTTGTCCTTGTGATCGGTGCTCTCGGGGGTGCGAGACTATTACTGGTTCCGTAACCTTAAAGTCACACCAGCGTGCCAAAAATATGCCAAGGCACTTGTGAGATCGATGCAGAAAGCTTTCGTTATTGAATCGCTTCGTGTCCTTAAGACACACGAGAGTCTCGCCGGCCTGTCATTGGGATTTAATTTCATTCTATATATTATATCTTCAGTTTCGGTTTCGATTCTTTGAAATCAAACTGAAGGGCCTATGACAAAGCTACAGAACGCATCCTTGAATTGCGGATAGAAGGTCTGTATAACAAGGGTTTCTGCTCATTATGGTTGCAATAATAAATAATCAATCAGGGACACCTGTCCAGGGATAGTTCCGAACGAATAAACCCTAAGCGGAGGCATAACAATTGTGCTGAACTGAGGATCTACAATCACATACTGAATAAGTCAACGCTTCTGACAATCACGAAGCATATTGTTAATAAAAGTAAGGTATTATATGACACAAGGAGGAGAATATGGAAGAGTAAAAGATGTTTCAGGGAGAATCAACAGAGTCTCATTGACCCATTATATTTCCTAAGCGATCTCCTTGTTTCTACCAAAAATCCACTAAAGCCCAACGAAGTAGATACTTTCTGGAGAGAGGTATACAAGATCCCGGAAACACTATTGTTTAAAGAAGATACTGATGATATCATCTGCTTTAAGAAGTTTCGCGACAAAATCTCAGGAGGAATGTCCATTAATCACTGTTGAAGAGATGAAGAACGCACTTAGGGGTACGAAGAACTTCTCCGTTGCAGGATAGATCGCATCAAAAACTTCTGGTGGAAGAAATTTGCTTCTACGCACCAACATTTGGCTCGTGCATTCACTTCATAATTACGGTTGGACAGGCGAGTTCCGCAGTGGCTGGTGTAAGATACACTATACTCCTACCGAAGAAAGGGAACTGGTCCAACTCAGAAAATTACAGGCCAATAACTAGTTTGAACACATTGTATAATATCTTTATTGCTGTCCTAAACAACATCAGCGCATCCTTTCAATGGCCTGGATTGACTACAGAAAAGCTTTCCATTCAAACTCTCACAGACTATCATCTGTCTGTTTGGAAGTTTGAAGGTTCATCCACATATAGTACGATGCATTCATTGTATGATGATTACACATATAGTTGATGCCCCTTTGGAAAACTAGATTTACTGAATCTAGAAATTATCTGGTGACAATGAACAACGTCATATTCCAAAGGGGCTTCTTTCAGGGTGGCGTCCCTAATCATAATAAAATTATGAAAAGGAAGGTGAAAAGGAAGTACAGGAAATGGAAGGAAAGAACTGCGAAAAGGGAGAAGTAGAAATCAAGAAGTATAGGGTGATGTCTAAGAAGAAAGAGCAGGGAAAGGAAAAAGAGCTGGAAGAGAAATTGAGAAGTCTTAAGACAAAAGGGAACGTGTTGAAGATAATTAATAGGATTAGAAAACGTAAGGTGGGGATAAGTGTAGAGGAGCTGAATGACGGCGAGATAGAGAAGCATATTAGGAATTTGAAAAGGTCTAAGGCAGCAGGGCTGGACGAGGTAGAGAACGAAGTGTGGCTGTTTGCCACACAAGATGTAAGGGGGAGACTGAAGGGGGTATTGAAATAAGTATGAAGAGGGAGGGATTCTAAAGAGGGTGGGGTTATCATACCACTCCATAAAAAAGGGGATAGGGAGAGGAAGGTCAAGTATAGAGGAATTACGCTAATGAATATGGTGTACAAAATATACGCGATGGTGTTGGCAGATAGGCTGCGGAAGGTTGTGGGAGGCAATGGACGAGAGGGGAGTGAAGCAAGGCCTGATCGAGAGGATAAGGGAGGTATATCAGAAGACAAAAGATAGGGTGAGAGGAGGGAAGGAATCTTTGAGGGTTTCTGGATGGATAGAGAGTTTAGGCAAGGGTGCCAGCTTAGCCTAACGCCTTTTGCAATTTTATTTGCGTATTTGGAAAGTAGGCTAGCAGCCGCAGTAGTAGAAGGAGTTATGGTAAGAGGAATCAGGATATGGTCACTCGCATATGCAGATGATATAGTGCTACCAGCAAAGAGGGAAGAGGCTTTAATGAAAATAATAAAAAGGTTGAGAAGATACTTGGGCAAAAATAGATTAGAATTAAATGCGGATAAGGCGAAGATTATGGTGTTCAGGAGAGGAGGTGGGAGAAATAAGGGAGGGACCTGGAAGTGGATGGAAAAAGTGGTACAGAAGGTGAAAGGGTTTATGTACCTAGGCTTCCTGTTTCGGAGAAATAGGGGAGTGGATGGTCATATAAAAGAGAAGTGGATGGAAAAAGTGGTACAGAAGGTGAAAGGGTTTATGTACCTGGGCTTCCTGTTTCGGAGAAATAGGGGAGTGGATGGTCATATAAAAGAGAGAGTGAGAAGGGCAAATGTGGTGATAAGGAGTATTTTACGGAGTGAAGGTGTGGGGATGGAAGATAAGTGAGGATGTAAATATAATACAGGAGAGGTATATCAAGTGGACACTGGGTTTGGAAAGGAATACGCCGAACTATATTGTCGGGAGGCAGACAGGAAGAATGAGTTTAGAGGTTATAACGGGAAGTGGAGCGTGTAAATATAAGGAGAAAAGGAAGGTATGTGAGATCTTTAAAAATAATGAAATGGAGAGAGAGAAGGTATAAGGAGAGCAGAGAATAAGAGATTCAAGGTTCAAAGAGGAACTATGTGTGGTTTATGCCAAGGGAGAGAGCGCAATATTTGTAAGAGAACGGAGAGCAAAGAAGTCAGCAACTTATAGAGAGAATGAGATACGGATGCATGGTGGATTTTAATAGGTTCTGACTTTCTAGAGTGAAGAGGATGTGTGAATTGTGCGAGAAGGGGGATGCAAAAGTGGAGCACTGGTCGGAGGAGTGTGAAGAGTTGGAAAGAAGTGGGATAAGCATGGTGGTATTGTTGCATGAAAGGGGGGACAAAAAGGCAGTAGCATGAGTTAAGGGGGTTTTGGGTAAGATGGAGAAGAAGAGAAGGAAGAAGAAGAAGAATGGAGAAGGTAAGATTGTAAATAGGAGAGGAAGTAGGTGTAAGAAAACGGTAAATATTGTAAATAGCAGATAAGTATTGGAAGTTAGCCGTGGAGGCAGAGGCTGACAATGCGAAGCAAAGCTAGAAAATAACGACAGGCGTGCGAGGCGAGGCAAAGCGAGGAAGGCTAGGCTATAAAAGCGAGCGGCTTAGAGATACGGTGTGGCTGAATATTAATTTTCTAAGAAGTAGTTGTAAGAAAATTCTGTAAAAGGTGGAAGTATAAGGGGCATTATTCCTCAACTGCCCCAACTCAAAAAGTCATATTTTTCGATTGTCTCTAAATTCTGGGAATATGTTCGCCTACCCAACAGTAGTTAATCCACAA
>NC_046657.1:92937968-92956489 GCF_010883055.1 Belonocnema kinseyi | reverse complement strand
TCCTCGCGCTCGCACTCGGGCGTTATGCGGCAGCATACCGCGGAACAGTTTTCAAGTATGCCATTTTTTTGTATTACTCACATTGATCCAGAATTGCATGAAGTCATCGAAAAAAACTATTATAGAAAAAAAATATTATATTATTATTGAGGAAAAAATTATAGAACCATCCAACAGGGACTAGTAGAACCCTATTATAATGATAAAAAGCCTAATGGGAAATATAGATTTTGTTTTGGATTTTAGGAAAGTTAAGAAAATAATTTGAAGAGATTTACACCCAATTCCTAAAATGTCAGAAATATTGGATCCATTAAGATCAACAAAATATGTGTCGAAAATAGATCTGCATCCAGCATATCATCAGATAACGTTGGACGATAAATCAAAACCGATAACAGCGTTTATTGTCCCAGACAAAGATATGTATCAGTTTGAGAGAATGACATTTCGAGTAACAAATGCTCCTACTACATTCCAACGACTGATAGAATAATAACACCACAATTGAAAAAAAAATTATGTTAGATAAAATCTAGAACGCAGATTTAACGATAGGATTGGACAAATGCGAGTTTGGGTGTGCAAAAATAAAATACTTAGAATATAAAGTTAATGAAAATGGTTTAAAAGTAGGTCAGGATAAAATTAAACCTGTTTTAAATTTCCAAGCACAAAAAACAATTTAGCAAATTCAAAGATTGATAGGGATGGCATCTGGGTAAAGAAAATTCATCCCAAAACGTGCAGATATTATAGAATCTTTGCAAAAAATATTAAAGGGAGATGAAAAGTGGAAATAGAAAGACTAACAGGTATAGGCGTTTGCGACTATTAAACATTTACTTAAAACACCACCAATTTCAGCCTGATCTGATTTTGAAAGTCCACCACAAGTTGAAACCGATGCTAGTGATACAGGATTAGGGGATGAAAATCCTTCAAAAGATAAAGCACCTGTCAAAGACAAAAGTTCATTTCTGATTACTTTCGACTTAACTGCTCAACCTCAGCAGATGAAATGCTACGTAAATGTAGAATCTCTCTTTGTGGAAAAACCAGGAGAAGAAATTCTTTTGCAAACGGCTGCCTACTGAGTGTTCAACATCTATTATGACATGGTTATTTTTGGAAAACATGCACATTGAATCTTGGCTTTGTACAATATTTATTAGATCTAACTTGAAGTATGCAGTTAGTTGCAGATCTCTAACTAATTTACAAAAATACCGAAACTCTCTTTCACTTATGTTACTCACTCAAGAAAAATATATAAATTTCATTTAAAACCAATCCCTGCTTAAAATGACGGATAGAACCCAGATAGAACCGGATGGAAGCTGGTTCTTATCTGCCGCTATTGGAATTATACCTGGGTTTTGTCCCTGGTTTATACCCGGTCCTTCATCGAACTCTATCTGGATTGATATTTTTATCTCCAGCTTCTATATGGCTCTCATCCGGGACCTTCAAGATTTGTATCCGGTTTGTAGTCGGGATTCGACCTGTTTTATACCCGGCACTTAACTGGGTTCTATCTGGAATCAGATAAAATCTACCGAATTTCTACATGGGTGTTATACGGTTTCTTAAAACTCCTACCCGGTATTTACGTGATATCTATCCTAAACGTACCCGGATCTTTTCACCGGTTTATACCCGGTCCTTGATCGGATTCTATCTGGATTAATATTTTTATCTACGGCTTCTATATGGGTCCTAACCAGAATCCTTAAGATTTCAACCCAATTTGTAACCGGGTCCCTGAAAATACTTTATTCGATTCTTATCTGGCGCTATAGGAATCGGGGACGGTTTTTGTCCCCTGCTTGTACCCGGCGCTTGTCCGGGTTCTATCTTGGATCACTTAATATCTTTACCCAATTTTTACCTGGGTCTTATCCGGTTCCTCAAAATACTTCTACCTGGTGCTTACGTATTTTCTATCTGAAACGTGCATGGATCTTGTCACCGGTTTGTACTCGGCACTGGACCGGAATCTATCCATTTGTACCCGGTTGCTACATGAGTCCCATCCAGAACCTGTATCATATGGTTTGTACTTGGGAACCTATAAAATTTATATCCGGTTTATATCAGGAACGCAAAAATATGAACCCCTTTGTTATCGGTTCCTATTGGAAACCTATCCGGATTATATGTCGATCAGCCAAGCATTAAAAAAATTGATTTATCTTTAGTGAGAATTTTATAGAAATATATATAATATTTCGATGATAAATACTATCAACTGATAAGAGACGTAACATGTAAAGATAATTAAGAAATTGGACATTAATCTACTTTAGTAGACATTTTTATTAAATATTAGTTGTATTTTACTATTTGTTTTAATACATTGTTTACAATTTTTCACTAAATTTGTAACTACATATGACTGATAATAAATACAATTTTTAGACTAAATTCAATTATTTCCTTGTAATTGTGACCGTCCAGATCGTTGGATTTAGAGATTGTAGTAAAAAGCTGAAAAATTCCAGGTGTCCTTCTTAGACCGACAAGACCTTCCAAAATTAACAGGTTGTCTGAAATTTGAGTTATGAATACAACTTACTCGAGGAAGGTGTATTTTCAACACCTGGAATACCGGGCTTACTTCTAAGAATGAAGATACTTTTTTAAAAAGATAAGGATGTATAAAATTTCAGTTCTAAAAACAACTTCCTTGAGCAAGATGAATTTTGAAAGCCTATAATATGATCTTGGAGAATTGGTAAGGGTTTCTGCTACCTTAATTCTGAAATCATTTTTCTCAAAGAATATATATTTTAAATACCTGGACTACCAGGTCGTAAATTGTAGAAGGTCCTCGGAAGAATGGCCAGGGTGCCTCCTACTTCAGTTTTAAACACACCTCCTTCGAAGTAGATGCATTCTAAATTTCTGGATTACCAGGTTTGATTCGTAGAAGAGCGAGTCATCAGAAGAACGGTAAGGTTTGCTTCTAATTCAGTTCTGAACACACCTCCTTTAAAGAATTCTTAGAAGAACGATACTTTCGAAAAATATCCAGCGTGCCTTCTAATTTGGTTCTGAATGTAACTCGCTAGAGGAAGCTGTATTCTGAACACCTGGACTACCAGATTCACATCCTAAAAATGACGATATCTTGGAAAAATGTTTAGGGTACCTTAAACTTCTTTCTAAACATACCTTCATCGAGGAAACTGTGTTTTGAAGACTTGGACCACCAGGCCTACTTCCTAGAAAGACAAGAGCTTAGAAGATCGTTCCAAGTGAATCAAATTTCTGCTCTGAACGCTCCTTCTTCCAAGAAGATGTATTCTGAATACCTGGAATAATCGATTCACTTTTTAGAAGGACAAGAATTTGCAAAAACAGCCATGATGCTTGGTACTTCAGTTTTGAATACAACTTCATAGATAAACATGTATTTTGAACATCTGATGGACTACCGGGATCACTTTCTAGAACCACGAGACCTTAGAAATACGGTCAGGGAAATCAAATTTCAGTCCTGAAGGCACCTTCCTTGCAGAAGATGTATTCTGAATACCTGGACGACTTTACTTCTTAGATTGCCAAGACTTTCAAAAGCCCAATAGCTTGTTTTAAATTTCAGTTACGAAAGCAACTTCCTCGAGGAAGGTGTATTTAAAAAATCTAGACTACTGGGTTTACTGCTTAGAATGACAAGACCTCCAAAAACTCAAGAGGTTGTCAGAAATTTCAGTTAGGAACACAACTTTCTCGAGGAAGGTGCATTTCAAACACCTGAAATACCAGGTTTACATCTTAGAATAACGAGACCCCGGAGAACCCATGAAAGTGTCTCAAATTTCAGTGAGGAACTCAATTGTTTTAAGGAATATATATTTTAAAAACCTGGATTATAAGGTTTACTTTTTAAAAGGACGACAACTTTGAAATACGTGCAGGGTGTCTTAAATTTTAGATTATAGTTATGAGTAAAAGTTCCTCAAAGAAGATGTATTTTGAACACCTAGACTACTAGTTTTACTTGTGGGAATACTGAAACCTTAAAAATCCAATTAGCGTGTTTTAAATTTTAGTTATGAATACAACTCTCCCGAGTAAGATGTGAAACCTGGGCTATCGGGTTCACTTTTTAAAATAACGAGACCTTCAAAAACACATCAAGGTACCTTAAATTTCAGTTACGAACACAACTTCCTCGAAGAGAATGTATTCTGAGCACCTGGACTGCCAGGCTTATTCCTCAAACGATGAGACCTTCCAAAATCCATGAGGTCTGAAATTTTATTTATGGAGCCAGCTTCTTCAAAGAAGGTGTATTTGAAGCACCTAGATTATCGAGTGTAATTCTTAAAATGGCGAAAATCACTTTATTATTTTATTAATTATTTCTGAACACTGAATAAATCTCTTCAGAATAACATTTAAAAGAACAGCTTTCTTTCGCGGTTTACTTTCACAAACCTAAGTTCTCATTCTGATTTCCATACTGATGCTAGAACGCCTTGAAGTTTTGCTCCTTAATTTTCATTGATCCTCTCAAGCGAATCATGTTGAATTAAAATTCTAGTTCAAAATAGCCACAACAATTTGATACCCCAAACTTGAGTGTGGTAGGCGTGACTCATTTGGGGAGGCAGGAAGTAATATGGGAAAGGGGGTACAGAATTTTAGATTCATCTACAAATACTGTGTTATTTATTAAAATACACGTTTGTTCCGCAACACTGCTCCAACTCAGGTTGCTGGTCAATCTCTCTAGCGATAATCCCCAAGTGAAGAGCTCCACAAAGTCATTATGTGAAGTTCTTCACTTTATTATTCACTCTACTGACACTTCTTTTATTAACTATTTGTCTTTATACATTTCTTTCCTGACATCATTTTCTAGCTTCCTTCACGTCCATGTATTTTTTGATGCAAGTTCTCATGTTTTTATGGAATTTTATGTCTCGTCGAATTAGGGTCTGCCCTAATAAATAATTTTAAAATATTGCCATTTACTCGACCTTGATACACTTGTTTCGTTAGTCGTTCATCTTTCATTCTCTCTACAGGCCCAAATCATTCTAAACGATTTCTTTACCATATGTCAACTAGTGTCTCATCTGTACCACATTCTTAGGGGACTATCACGTTAATCAAGTATAAGATAATATCAAATATGGAGGTTGGTGATAATGTGAGAAACAAAGGTCATGCCTTAGGAGACACATTATAAATAAAGAAGAACAAAATTAAAATGTTTTAGAATTAGACATTCAGAACAATAATTTTTAATTAAAATTACAGAAATTTAAAAGATAATAAATATATTATACTAGGACCTCTTAACTCCGGTCTTCGTTACTACGGTCTCGGTGTGCACACAGTCACGCTTAGGATATCGGCGCCTCCGTGGGCCGATCCCGGTAACAAGCGTTCAATTCAGAAAAATAAGGAATTTGTATTCCTACGAATCCGTGATTTTTCCTCCGTCTAAAAATCCCCCAACGGGGACAGAAAAAGTGCAAATCCTATTCCTCTTAATCGACTTAGTAAAATTTAACGAAAGCATTTATTTAACCTATTTTTCATTATTAATTTATGCAAATGCGTAAATTTAAACAATTTTAACTCTAGGGAGGAAGAGTTGAATTGGTGAGAATTAAAATTTCAGAATTTAAATTCCGCATGAAGGAATTAAAACAACTTATAACACATATTTTGTGAACTTATCAGAAGGAATAAAATAAAATCAAAATATGACCACTCCTGAGGAATAAAAAATATCTCTGTGAGGTGTGTTACCGGTACAATTAGAAGGAATTAAATATATTGAAAACACGTTCTCTTTGGCAGAATAGAAAACTGTGTGGCGGTCGCTATGGAAATAAAAGTGAATAAGTTTAGGAGGTATCTTATTCTTATTGTGGCATTTTAGACAGATGGAAAAATCGCTTATTCAAAATAATAGAATAATCTTAACTTTTGCGCTGAAATCTGAAAAAATTAATTTTTCTCTATTCTACGCTTATTACCGGGATGCCTTTTCAGTGACGTACTGCTTTAAGGTACTGCATCAAATCTTATTTTCCTTCTGTGCAGGCGCCCGCAATATGTAGGTACAACACCGTCTCGTATACCTGTTTTATACCTGTATCGAACTTTCGTAAATCCGTACAGAGCCCCGAACTGTACGGAGTTAAAAGATCCTTGTGAATTAGCCCTCTAATGGCGCACACTTTCTTGCGCCCCGTTCCTGGCGCATTGGGTATGTAGCCATCCATAACTTACTTTAGAAATAAAAACTGTTTAAAATACATATTTTTTTAACTTTGCAGGGCTAAAATAAAGTCTATAGAATGTCAGGAATACAGCTGTATACGCTTGGTATTGATATTATAATTAGGCAATAGACAGTAAGATTTAGAAAAAAAATCCCAAAAAATTATCGAAAATGATCGAAATGGCAAAAATCGCGTTTTCTATGTATATTCTAATGAAATTAGGTGAAATTAAAAAAATCATAATGATTAATCAACTGTACACTTCCAACTATGAGTTGGTGTTAGCAGTTTTTATGCCATAAAAATTATACTCATTTTCCAATCTGAAAATTCACATGCTTCTAACTCGAATAGATGTAGGCTACTGACTAGGGTCTAATGCCTTACCAGAAGGCCCTATTTGCCCCCTATTTTATTTAACTCTACCCCACTCCCCTCTTCATATCTTCTTCACAATTTTCACTTTTCTACTACTTCTAGGTGGGTGAACACCCAGGGCACCATCGGAGAGTTAAGTGTCATCCTATAGTATCACATGACAGTCAAACTTATTGCAAACATTTTTTTACCAAAAAAGTAGATTTAAGTCAGCAACAAAATTACTGTAATCTTGTACATTCAAAATGTAAGAATTTTAAATATTTAGCACATTTAAAGTTTAATTATTCTAAAAACTTTAAAACTGAAAAGTTTACTAATCGGGCAACGACTTAATGCAGAAGAAAATATTCCAAGAAGAAAAGCTGATTCATATTAATAATAATGAACTACCATATAGACAGTGGACAGAGTGAGTGAATGAATGGTAGATTATCATAGATGAGTTAAAATTTTATTTTTACTTGTTTCATGTCAGAGATAAAAATGTAGGTCAAATTGTAATTTTAAATTATGGTGTGTGTGTGTGTGTGTGTGTGTGTGTGTGTGTGTGTGTGTGTGTGTGTGTGTGTGTGTGTGTGTGTGTGTGTGTGTGTGTGTGTGTGCATCATTGACTTCAATAGCTTTGATAAAAAAGAAAAAACAAGTCAATTTTTATAAATATCTAGGACTACTTTCGCTACACTATACTTATTACTCCTCATCTGCTTCTTGAAGTAACTCCCTTGATTGTCCGTCGCTCACTTTTTGTCTTCTAAAAATAATTTTTTCTAATGTCAAAAATGGAGCTTCAAAAACTAAACTCCAGAAGAAGGCTATCACAATGGAAACAGTCAGACTATCCAAGAAGAGGTTAAACTACAAAAATAGTCAATGAGTTAAAGAAAAATAAGTTTAATATTATTTTTAAGAACGATCATTAAAAACGGAAGCTTTACTTACCACCCGAAAGTCACTGAAATAATATGGTGTCCTTATTGCAAATACTTTCATTGACTGAATCACGAAATGGAGCAAGTAGACACAATAGGAAACTCTGCTTAGTGGAATGAAGATCGGATGCGACAAAAATGTGTTTACGGGACCTGGTAATGGTTCAAAAAATTATATGAAGAGAGGCTGCTAATGGTAAGAAAAGTAAGGGTATTATTAAATACACATACCACCATAACCGAAAACGCAAGCTAAAATGATCCAACCTACACTTGCGGCCCATAGCGGTCGAGAGAGGGATCCAAAAACTGCTTCCCAAATGGTGTTGTAAACGTAATCCTTCTGCTGGAAAGTCCTTACCCCAAATGTGCAAAACGTCAAAGAAGCGAGAGAACAAATCCATCCAATATAAATAGTTTTCTGTAATCGAAAATGAATAGAAGTTACTTTTGTCTAATATTACCTCTATAATTCATCATGTTCTGAAAAAATTGAGTCTCAACTTTACTGAAATCTTAACCTTACATATTATATGCTTAATTACTCTTAAATCGCATGTACTTAATTATTTTTAAGATACATCGAATTAGAAAACTAAGTATGATGAATTAAATATTAGTCACCTTGTCGAACTCTGAACGTTTTGTAACTATAATATATCCGAACATGACACCAACGAGCCAACTACCACCTCTTGCGTAAGCCATGATGTATAAGTTTTGAAACATGGACATCGTTTTCTCCATGCTGAAATAAATGTGTCATTATCTCAAGGTGGCAACAAAATTTAAGCTCGGATCATATTATTTATATTCTACATGATATTTGTATTCAATAAAGATTTTAGCATAAAATATCTTTTGCAACGCACATACCCTTTGCGAAAGTTTGACTTCAAATACCTTTACATCATGTTTAAAGTAACTAATTTCAGCCTACGGTGTGAGAATAAGATTGGCGCATGCGCACTTTAGCGATAAGAAACTTTGCACACCCACAGAGCATAGAGGTTATAAATTGATGTTACTGTTTCAAAACAGTCTTTATGGTATGCAACCTTCAAAATAATGCAAAAAACTTGAATTGATGTGTGATATGCATGTGCACAGGTAGTTGCTGTCTCATGTGATCACTCAAAAAAAAAATTTTTGTGTAATTAAAGAAACTATTCCTTTAACATAATGTTTTTCATTTAACCAAAAGTAAATTAAAAATTAAGATAAACCATTTAAGTTCAAGGAATTTTTTTAATGGAACAAAACAAAGTTTTTTTCAACGACAGAAATTTCTTGTAATGAAATAAACTTTTCTTTAACTGAGAGCCAATGAATATTTTACTTTGATCCCAAGAAATATATTTGGTTCTCAAAGAAATGGTTTTTCTAAGCGATATTAGCTGCAAATTAAAGTGTATGGCAAATGGAATTTTCATTTGTTGAGCTACAAATAAATGATGTGCGTAAATTCGTTTTGAAAACGAGCAACCCAGAAAGAAAATACATTCTGAACAAATTTTGGGTGCAATTCCGAAAATTATTTATCTCCAATTAATTCGAAAATAGGTAGAGGAAATGGCTCGAATATGGCACGCCAATTCCTTTTCAATGGAGTGCCGGGACTCTATGAACCAAAATTGAATTAATAATAGGTCATTTGAAAGGCTATTGAATAACCGTTCGAATAGCTAGGTTGATTTTTTCACATCACCAAAGGTTCTTTTTTAAATAGAGATTTTCCAAAAAACGAGGTTTTCGAAAATCGAAAAAGGGTTGATCAAATATGGCACGCTTAGAAAAAAATCAAAATACACTAAAAATGAGCAAGTTAACAGTATGCAAATATTTACTCATATAATTTTGAGGAATACATTGTACAGTAAACTTATTGACAATAGTCGGAAAACCATGGGGCTGATAATACTCTGATGCAACAAGTCTGGATCATTCGTTGCAGGTAGTACATTCTACCTAAGATTTCTCCTCTGGGAAAGTGTAGCATCCAATGCAGAAAATGGATTAAGTACATAGATACATAAACCTTTTCTTGTTAACATTCAGAAAGTTGAATAATGCCTAACTGTGGTTTTTTGGTTTGAAAAAAGTGTGCCATATTCGAGCCACTCTTGGTGTGCTATATTCGAGCCACTACGTACAAATTATTCATATCTAAAAGGCATAACCTTTAAAGAATAGACATTTAACTATATTTTTATGTAGTTATATTTATGTCACTATATTTTTTTGCAAACTGAATATTACTATCTGGGCGCCAAACCTTAACACTCGCATTGCTCGCCTAATTGACGCAAGTATCTCAAGGCTCAGACTGCTAAGAAAGCGTATGAATATCCACCTACTTTTTCTTCTGATGTTCAAAAGTTACTAAAACCGATTTACGAGGACTTAACGAAAACGGAGCTGCTCGAACGGTGCTTGGGTGGCCATACACAAAATAACAATGAAAGTTTGAACAAGTGTGTATGGGATATGGTGCCCAAGCACATGCTTAATGGCAAACAAATTGTCGAGATCACATGCAAACTTCGGCTTGCATCAACAATGAAGCATATAAGTCAATTTTGAAGATAATGAAGGTATTAGGCATCAAACTCAGCCCGATTGCCATTAAATTCGCTAAGCAGCGCAATTAGTTACGCATTAAAGATGCAAACCACCGCAGCTCACAATCTTCCAAAGAGGCCAGAACGAAACGAAAACACGTGAAATTTTAAAGAAATTGAAGTTCAGGAATAAGCAGAAGGTGGTTTATACGGTCCAGGCATCGCTGATTAAATTTTGGTAAGAATTTTACATGATTAAAAAAAAGAATTTAAACGTATTTTTCTCGAAACAACGTTTTTTAAAATAGGAGGCACGATTTCTGTAAAACGAAAAAACTGATTCTTAACCAAATTTAACCATATATTCTACATACAAAAAGACGGAAAATGGACTACGGGCGAGTTATAATTTTGAGTTTTACCTATTTTCTTTTGACTAAAATCAGTACAAAAAAAGCGTTTTTTATTTTTTTTTTATTGTGACCGCCATTTTGTTATTTATTGATAAAAATCAATATCCGTAGTTCATTTTTCAGCTACTGACATACTGAAACTAAAACGCTTTGATTTTTTTTGTTTCACATAAGCCGTTGTTGAGATACCTTTAAGGCTCATCTAAAATGAACTCGAGGATGACTGTTTATATATTTTTTTTATCTCAGGTTTTTAATAATGTACATCGAACAATGAAACTCACACTTTTTTCTTCTATACTAAGGAGCATTCAACTCCTACAACTACTGACGGAGTACACGTTTTAGTTTTTCAGATATCCAACTGTGCCATATTCGAGCTTTATGCCATATTTGAGTTATCTCCTTTATATCCACGTATTTTTACTCACTAATAATAAAAATAATTGAAAAAAATACCCGCAAATTTATTTTTTAAATGTTAAAAATGTTAAAACATCGTTTTTTTTGGTAGTTTTTCACTATATTTCGATAAATATTGTTTAGAGAGAAAATTCTTAAATAAAAGTTCTATCCCTCGAAAAATACGTCGTTTATGTTTTTCAAACTTGCGACCGAAATCCATTATTTTTCGATAAAAATGAGATAATTTTCCTAAATGTATATTTTATCAAAACTGCAGGAAGTAAACTGTTTTTTTACTCCACTATATTTCGATAAATATTTGTTTGAGAGGGAAGATTCTTAAAGAAAGGTTGTAGCCCTTATGAAAAAATAGCCTAGTAACTGGTCAGAAAAATAATGTAAGTCACATACGTGCCCCTTTCCAACGTTTCGTGCGGGGATGGAAAACACCCCTGTGCATAAAGACAGAAATAATATTGGTCGAACCCTTTTCCAAGGTCACATAGGGGGTCACAAGGTCACATCGCAGGTAGCCGCACATGTCACTGGGTACAGTAATAATGTTGTTCAGACCCCTACCCCCTTTTCAACGTATCATGGGGGGAGCGAATTATTTGACTAGCCACATACATAATGTAAGTCACCTACCTCCCCTTTGCCAACGTCTCGAGAGGGAGGGGACACCTCTGTGACTGGTCACAAAAATAATGTAGTATCGTGGGGGCGGAAAAGCACCCTCGTGGTGTTAACGTCCCGCAGTTCCAATTTCTTTATTTTCTCTTTAAATACGTTTATTGGTCGTTTGTACTGTCTGCATATTCAATATTTTCGCTTTTACCCTATTGGTTACCAAATTAAGGGCAAAATTAGTTGGGGGGAGGGCAGCTCTACGTATCCCCTTAAAATTTAAATTTTACAAATGTTCATTTGCATACGTTTGTACGTCGTTCGAACTATTTGTACATCCACAGTTTTCGTTTCTACCCACTTGGTTACCCATATAGGGGCAAATCAAAATTTCGTGTTAGCCCCCGAAATTGAAATTTTTCCTTTTTGAATACATTTGTACGTCATTTCTACTGTTTATACATCCAATATTTTCGTCTAATATACTCTTCCAATCCCATAATAATATTCAAAATCCCAAAAATCCACCCCTAGTGAACTGAACGAAACAGGTCTAAGGAGTCTGCACGTAAAACAGAAAATAAATTTTTAAATTGATGATTGTCACAAAAGTGACACCCCGCAGATTCTAAATATAACACAGCTAATAAATTAAAAAATTTTAAATAGCCCCACACTTAGCCTTAAAAAAAATTCAGGCTATGTTCCTAATACCACAATAATAATTCAAAATCCCAAACATCAGCCCCTTGTGATCTGAATGGAACAGATCTGAAGATTCTCCATGTAAAACAGCCAAGAAGTTTTGTAATTTATAAGAATCACAAAAATGACCCTCCAAAAACTTCGGATTATGTTGACAACCCTAAAATAATATTCATAAATCCAAAAAATCTACGCCTAGTACTCTTAGCGAAACAGGTCCCGAAACTCTCCACGTCAAACAGAAAACAAATGTTTAAACAAAAATGGTCACTAAACTCACATTCAGAAAACTCCAATGACTAAGAAGCTAGGAAAGCACCTCCATGACTAGTCACAGAAATAATGTAGGTCACATGACTTCCCCTTTCTAACGTTTCGTGATTGACAATAGTGCTAAAAGTACCATTCCAAGCAATTCTATACTTTGAGCCAACATTATCCTTTCTTCTAAAAAAATAATGATTTTCGTCGAAAAACCGTATTTCATATGAAAGTTGTATTTTTAGAAGATCTACAAATTTTATTTGAAGGTTTATTTTAACTTTTCAATATTTAATTAAATAAACGAAGAAAACATCAATTTTAGTTCTGCAAGTTTGAGCTTCAAGGGCCCGTCTATTAAAAATCATCCATAAATATCATCTATTGACTTTTATATCAGCTAGGTGTCAGATTTACAATCACCTGTTTTTTATTATTTGTTTGGCATTGTAATACTTACTTCTCGCCTAGTTCGAACACCATAGACGTATACTTGTTTATTGCTATAAGTGCAGCAGGTGTTGCGATTTGAGAGACGAACAATAAACTCCAAATTGCCAATCCCAGTTTTGGTTTCTTGCTTAGAGGGTACAATATAAGTGGCGATATCAGGAAAAACTGCATGTCAATGGCGAGGTACCATAAATGAGCTATTAAAATGATCATTATTATTATCATATCACAGGCGGAAAATTTATGAATAATTTATACAAAGTGTGAAGTATTATAAAAAATATTCATTCGTTTTATACATGTTTGTATAAAACAAATGAATATTATACATAATACTTCACACTATACATAAACTATACATAATATAAATCACACACACACACATATATATATATATATAATTGTATTATGATTATAGCATTAAGCCAACTCCATTTCGGGTTAAACGTTACTGGTTCGGTTTTAGCCTATCTGTACTAACGGGGATCAAGGAGCATTATATGTTAAAGGCCAGAATGAGATGTGTAGAAGAAGAAATTGATTTTAGACGAGTTTAGAAGTCGCGTGTTTCTCATTTAATTACCATACTCGTCCCACAATATCGCATCGACATGGATCGTTCATCAATTTCTTAAGCAATTACCCTGGGTGAACAGATTCACAAACCCATCGTACATCACGGTTCACATATAATAAGTAAACTGACTAATAATAATTAAGCCCATATGAAGATCAATACCAGCGTTCAATAGTAACTTTTTACATGTGAATAAGTTACTGAAAAGTTAGTTTATTTCTAACTTTTAGGGTAAATTAGTTACTAGTTTAAAAAGTAACTTGTATCGTGACTTAGTTACAATTTTTGCAGTAACTTGAAACTCTACTTTTAATTACTTTGATGTTACTTTGTGTTTTGTGTATATATCCTATTAAGTATAATCTCCTATAGTTATTAGTCATAGGATAAAAATATATTCGAAAATGGAGCACGGAGGCCGAGAACTACAGAAGAAAGCAAGCAAGAGCAAAAAGTAGAGTAATTCCTACGTATTTAAAAGCATTGATATGCCCATTTCATTAAATGCCATTCTAGGCGTTCCAATCAACTCCTTCTTACCTTCACTCCACCTAAGCCCACTTTCGTGGTGAAACATTCTTCATTATTTCTTTCAACAGGACGAAACCATCTCAACAGACTTATTTCACTCTGGTCAATCAGTGTTTCTTCTACATTACATTGTTTGAGAATCAACTCATTACTGACTTTGTCGATGCTTGACGCATATATTCCGCCGGAACTGCATGTCAACCGTGTTTACTTTACTCTTTTCCTTTCCATTGTGCGTTCAGGTCTCGCTACCATACAAAACAGTGTCTTCTGACACATAATCATATATTGAAATTTAAGTCTTGTTCGTCAGATTTTTACTTTTAGTAATACTTCCAACTCTGACGACAATCTTCTTATACTTTCGTTCATGCGTCTATATATCTCTCCATATCTGTTTCTGTTAAGAGTAAAAAAAACTTTTACAATACACGGCATCATCGCTTATTAAATAGGCTCTTCATCCAGGGCAATTTTGCGTACTGTTTTCTCATCCCTTTCTTTAAATACATTAATTTTAACTTTGTTTACATTAGTCTGCTCAACATTTTCTGAAAATCATCGACTGATTCTGAAGTCACAATCTAATAACCTGCAAATGTCAACCGACGCACTTTCACGGTCCCAAAATCAATATTTTGTCATCTAAGAGAGCCATTCTTAGATATTTGTCCATGTATATATCGAATAACTAAGAGAATACGACACATCCTTGCCTGGCGCTCTGTCAAATATATAAACCAATCACTCAGTTGTCCATTTACCCTTACACTCAGTTTACTACCTTTATACGTATATTGCTTTTACAGTGCCTTGAATATTATTAGGCCAAAGCTAAAAAGTTACAATTTCCACGTTATTGATGTCATTTTTTATTAATACTGTGAGCTTACTTGTATTTTTAAATTCGGAATTCAATTTAATTCGGAATTTAATTCGGAATTCGTCAGCTTCGCTAGACGAATTAACCCCTTTTTTAGCTGGGGAAAAAATCACTGTTCTTGAGTGGCCGGGAAATTCTCCAGATATGAATCCCACCGAGAACGTTTAAGACTTCATTAAACAGAAGTCAGCAAGCACACTACTACAACCAAACAAGAGCTAATACGGATATTCAATCGCGCTTAGTCCAGTTGCCCGGAGATAAAGAGAAAAATTAAATATGCCAATATGCCTTATCGCCTTGAAGCTGTATTATCGGCTAAAGGTGGCCATAAGAAATACTGATTCCAATGAAAAGTTAGTTCTTATTGTAAGAATGCTTCAGTTCATTAAAGATAATCATTTTTGAATAAAATGTATCATCCATAATATAATTTTAACAGAATTTACAACAAAATTGCTCAATATCAACGTATATCGTCAGGAAACTCATAAAAAAATCATTTTTCAGCCTTGGCCTAATAAGCAGTATTTCGTATAGCATCCTGTGTGATTGAGTATCCAAATTAGCTTTTTCTTGGTTGTAGGAGTGTGCTTACTGCCTTCTGATTCATGAAGTACCAAACGTCTTCGAACTTACTATAAATTACAAAAATAATGTGAAAATTGTAATTTTTCAGCTTTGGCCTAATAATTTGGCTAGCACTGTGATCTGCCTCAAACTGAACATCTGATTCATACAATATCTACCTTGCATAGATCCCCTTCGAAACAAGTCAGATCTTTTCTTCTGTTATTTCTATGACCTTACCAATAAGTGTTTTGGTACATGTTTCGCCTGCGGTTTTTAGTAAGCTGATAGCTTCTTAATTAACGCAGTTATCTTTACCACCCTTTCTTTTATAGAGTGGAATGATAATCGCCTTGCTCCAATCATTTGAAACTTGCTCATTCTGAGCACGTATTCGTCAACTTGCTTAGCCACACGAAGAGATACTCACCACTTTTCTTAACAATTAAGCGTTAAAATTCTTTTAATTCCTAATTACAAACTTAATGCAGAAGACACTAATTCCTATTTCGTCAGTTTCAAAAAAATGTTGTAACGTATCCTCTTGTATGTTGTTATATTACACAACGTTAACTCTATGCCATTTCACCATCAGTATTTTTAAGTAAGAGGAAGGTAAGTTAGTGCGCAGGCAAAATTGGCACACCATTATTAACAAAAAACTATTGTGTTTAGGCTCATGTAAATATTTACGTCGTCGGAATTCGTCTCAGATGCTCTTTTGAAAAGCTTTTTTTCTCTCTCTGTCATAATGAGACCGACTCTTGTGACTACCATACAATTCATTCACTACACTTAGCCGTAATGTCAGTTCAGCCTTTCTTCTATTTATTATTTTACGTCCCTTTTCTTTGTTTTAAATAGGCATAAAATATCTAGCTTCCTTACGTGCATTGTATTCAGCGATTTCCTGATTTTATAATCATTTACACTTCTATCATTTCAAAAACTAAGTATCCATTAATCGCCTAAAACTTTTCCCAGGGCATTTCTTTCTTCAACCAAAGTGTTAATCCAGTCCTAGGCTACATTATAATTGATAGTATTTATTATTTAAAGTATGAGCCCAACCACCAAATTGATGCGAGAAATGTATTCCATAAGTATAAAAGCATTTCCAAAATAAGTAACTAAATCGTCATAATTGGTTCGTGTTGTATACTGACCCAAGCACTGAAAAAAAAATTTGTAAATTATAATTTAAAAAACTCTGAATAAAATTGCGTTAATAATATTAATAATAATTCTCTTACTGAATTGTCGTTTTGAATGTAATTATTCGTGTACAGTAAAAAAGACCACCATTTTTCTTTACACTTATCGGAGTAATTGAGACTTATAAATTCCTCCCATCTTGGTCCGGATCCCATATAAGGAATGATAAAGATTGAAATGATAAGGAGTGCTGCAATTGGTGGTGTTAATCTGAAATTTTTTTTAGAATAATTTGTATATGTAAATCTTATAATACAACATCTTGAGATACTTTAACAAACATTACACGAGAAAAAGTTTTAGAAAAATAATAATAATTCATACATAAAAAGCAACTTTAGACTTTAGATGGTTACAGTCCAATATTTCTCAGGCATTTTTGGTCAAACTTTCTAGGCGGGGCTGTCTCAGTATGTAATAAAAGTAAGCTGTTCAGAGTAGTATGCCTGATGGGATATATTGAGCAGCGTGGTTTATTTTATTACTCAACCACCCATGGTCTTGGTTGCAGTAATGTACACCTCATTATTATTGTTATTATTATGATTGGTTTACCTTACATAACGGTGAAAATAGAACGAAAAAATGTTAAACTTCCTTCCTGTAGACATTTCTTTTAGAAACATATAGGTCACTAAGAGTCCACTGAGCATAAAGAACGTATCCACAGCAAAAGGCGCCGTAAAAATGTACAAAGACTTCCAGGATGTAATCCACTATTTTGTAAATTTGAGAAAAATTATTATTGAAATATTTGTTTGTTATTTTATTCTTATCAACATTCAAATAAATTGTTTATTATGGAGAATTCAGTGTGGTCACAGGTAGTCAAAATTTGGGAACTGAATTAAAAATATATTATAAAGGAATTAAAAATACTTTTTTTTTTTAATTTCAGACTCTCTAATGGCATTAATTCACGTGTTCCATATTGAGCTAGACAAGCAAAAAGAGCCCTCGTCGAGGAAGAGCTACGTACAGGCTTCGAAATTCCACACATTGTTACTTTTTAATACTCGTTCAGGCAAGGCTACTTTTTTGCTACTTTTTTTAGTAAAGTAATGTAATATATTGAGCGCACTCAGAAATTTCATTTATTATTCAAAAATTAAAAGTTAAAGAAAGGTATACCTAAAGAACTATTCATGGGGATCACGTGAATTTACAGCTGGTAGGAAGGCTTAAGGGTCTGATCGGACTAGAAACCTTTAAAAGTTGAACCAGAGGGTTGCATCGCGAGATGTGTCTGCTATGTGGAACTGATAAACTCTAGTATGCGGAACTGAACGAAGGGGCAATCATTCCAGGCGGTCATAGCAAAGCCCCCTTGAATAAAAAAGGCACGAGTTCTCATGCTCCCAAGCCATGATGTGATCACCTTGTGAAGATATGAATTGCACCAGGATTACCAACTCATTGAACGCCCAGTCGTTCCCCCCTCAGTCAAGGCGGACACGGAAGAGTCACAAAGGAGGCTCTTCACGACAAAACCAAAACAACCAAAAATAACGAGGGCTCCGATCGCCAAATGAGGACAGCTCTACAGGGGCCATCCTACCACCAGAAGCAGTAGAGACCATTAAAACCGACTCGAAAGGCATGACACGCAAAGAACAAGCCCCAAGATTCGACGACATAGTTATCCGGTCGGCTTTGATGACACCGTAGTTTCGGCTCCAGACATCTCGCCGCGGGAAACAGCAGCAAGGGTATGAAGAGCTGTCAAGGTATATGAATTCGATTTCGGTTCCTAAGTTGT
>NC_046657.1:92935031-92937868 GCF_010883055.1 Belonocnema kinseyi | reverse complement strand
CCCATGTAACGGCTTCAAAAAATTGATTTTTTTGCTTAAATGGAAACTAGTCGTCCCAAAAAAATGCTGTGAAACTTTTAGAGCCGCAGCTGCATTCTTTAATCCCTAAAAGGCGCCTCGCGCGCCTTGCGCTAGCTTGCCGATGCTGCCTGTTTTTCAACATGTAAATCTTTAAACGCTTTTTTCTCGGTTTCTTATTTTTCAAAACTGCCCACGAGATAACTCAAAATGTATTTGACCGATTGAGTTCTTCTTGCATACACATATAGTTGAAATGATTGTCTTCTGTGTGAACCTATCTGAACGGGCAGTTTTGCATCTCCCGGCTAAACATGTTTGACATCTGCTCTTAGAATAACAACTTTAATGCGTATTTATGACTAAAAAAAATGTAGTTGTTAGTTGAAAAGTGCATTAATAAATCATAAAAGTTTTGGAAAGATTCGTTATATTCTTCATCCCCAAAAAAATCCGAAAAGTACGCTTATTTTTGAGGTGTTACATGGATCGCCCCCCTTAATTCAGTACTGCCAGGAGAGCATAATTTTTCTGCTTTTGTGATGTAGTTCAGACTCCCACCATGCCATGTCGGGAAGCACAACAATCAGTGTCATTCGTAGAAATAATGATAAGAGAAATGAAAAGAGGATAAGAGTAGACAACAAAAAGTTAATACAACAGGAACACACTTCGGTACAAATACAAAGAAAAACTCAAATCTATGATCCTGGAATTCCTCACAAGCTTTGGAGCTAAGAATGAATCACAACGTCAGTGTTGTCAGAGCGCGAATATCTCTGACATGCCCACTAGTGATTCCTGTATATTTTTAGGTTATGTTACATTATGTGTCAACCTGAAAATATACAGGTATCTGTACTGCGCATGCTAGAGATAAAAAACTGTGATATTACTTGAGTTTTATCACACACAAAAAATGCAAAAAAAATGTTAAACATTTTTTGAGTTTGCATTTCCAGTAAAAATTTTTTTTCGAAAAAATCTTGCTTCCTGTGTAGTAGTTTCAGATATAGGATATCTCTAGCATGCGCAGTAGTGATACCTGTATATTTTTAGGCTGACGCATAATGTAACATAACCTAAAAATATACAGGAATCACTAGTGGGCATGTCAGAGATATTCGCGTTCTGAAAACACTGAAGTTGTGACTCATCCATGGCACCATAGCTTGTGAGGAATTCCAGGATCCTAGATTTGAGTTCTTCTTTGTATTTGTCCCGAAGAGTGCTCCTGGGGTTTCTGATATTTGAAACCGACGGTATCCCTAGGGCTAACTGAAACAAAATATATAAGGGTCGTGAGACGCGGTTATGGCTGAAATTTTACCGCGATTTCTCCGGAATCTGATGCAGATTTTCAGATTAGGACCCGCTCCCGGGGAAATCCTGCGGCTGTCCTTATGACAAACTTGCCGAAAGCGGGTGCTAATCTGAAAAACTGCACTCAGTCCCAGCGAAATCGCGGTAAAATTTTAGCCATCACCACGTCTCACGACCGTGAGACAGGTGGTTACAGTTTGTAACGGAATCAATACAACGATCCGGCAAAAGTCCCGTGCACCCAGAGGACACGGAGCGACCCAAGGACGACCGCCTTCTTCATTTTTCCCGCAAGTGTTTTAGCATATTGTTCACATGCTGGAATGCTTTGCAGGCTACTAACCAGTGAAAGTTTGGCACCTCCAAGAGTGCCGATGATAAGGACGATTAGTCTAAGTCTAGATTCCGGGTACAATCGTCGCAACTCCCTTATAAGGTCTCTATACCTCTCTTTCTTGTCATTCTCCTTGGCTATGATTTTTTTGTCAGCTGGTGCAAAAAATTTGATAACGAACATGGTTCGCTTCTCGAACTCAAAAAGAACCATGTCAGGCCTCGAGTGTGCCACAGAAACATTTGTCGAGAATATAAAGTTCCAGTATATGTGGCACTTCTTATTCTCGACAATTGACTCGATTTCCCTAGCAGCATTTAGAGGAGCGATATTAGGGTTGATGTCGTAAGAGTGACAGAGATGATAATAAAGCACTCTTAGTACCGCATTGTGTCTCTGGATGTAGGTTGTTCGCGCATGAGTTGAACAATTAGATAGTACTTATGTATATCAAATGCTCGGGGTGTGCAGAGCACGCCCTGCAGCTATGATTGGGAATGTCTTGGCTCAAAATGTAGGAACGGTATATTAAGGTGGAAATACTACTGTCTTGACATGCTAAAATGAAATCCTCCGTGCCAGACTTCAATCCGAGTGATTTAAGGAAAGCAAAAATTAGGTCACACGACATTGACTGATCCTCGACATTTCTGTGGAAGATGCCGTGCATCCTCTTATCGAGGAGCTGTTCACGGAAGTTTTTCTCTTGCGCTTTCTTAATCCAGGCTTTCAGGAGTGAGTACTTGAGATAGATAAGATTTGAGGCATTTTTCTCACCCCTAATACTGAAGTTAAGTCAAGTGTTTCAGCAGCCTCCTCCGCTGCTTTGTACAGAAACGCTCCTTTGCCCACTTTTCCGTGCTTCCTGACCATTGTAAGAAGAGGGTCTCTTCCATTTGCGACTATATGTGCTGCACCCAGAATAATCCTGTTTTGAAGGCATTCAAGATTCAATATTCCACGACCACCTTGACGGCATGAGATATAAAGTAACAAGCTTATTCGTTGCAGATACTTTGTTCCTCGCCGACAGTTAGGAAGACTAAATCTGCCGGATGAGACGTTTACAGTCTGTCAAGTTAAAGCGTGGGTGGCTTTACTCGCAGTCGGTAAGGTGTATCGACATGATTTTGGTGTCAAAATATTAAGAAGAGCTCCCTCT
>NC_046657.1:92922071-92934931 GCF_010883055.1 Belonocnema kinseyi | reverse complement strand
GAGGTGCCAGGCCATCATCGACTCCGGCGGTGATTGGACAAAATACTAACAGAAAAGCATTTTGCTCGACACCTTGACAAATGTAATTCCATGTAGAAACCTGCGTTTAAATAAAATATTTTACCAAAAAAGTTACCCACGCTTTAACTTGACAGACTGTATATCTGCTTCGGAGAGTATCCTTTATAGACGTCACATCCTAAATGTGGCTCTGTGGCACGCATAGGTATGTATAAGTCTCTCCAGCGCGAAGGTGCCGTATAGCGCTTTTGTCGACGAGCTCAAGGTCTTCAGGGATGCCATTAAGTTTTGTTCACTTCAAATAAACCTTCGCGCATTTGTCTACCCCAAATTCCATTTCTATTTCCCGTGTATATCGTTCGACAGTCCTTAGAGCTAGATGTAGTTGCTCTTTGTTTTAGCATATATCTTAAAATCGTCTATGTAAAATACATGAGTGACCTTGTACTTTCGGTCTGCAGGTTTACCGCAAAAGTACCCGTCGGAATGGCGAAGTGCTAAAGATAGTGGTAATAACGTGAGGCAAAAGAGGAGTAGGCTCATGGTGTCGCCCTGAAACATACTTCTCCGAAAGGTACCTTGTTAGTTGTCACACGATTTTTTCCAGATGAGATAGTAAATCTGGTTTTCAAACGCGGCATCTATCTCTGTATGCACTTCACGATTTGCGGATGAACCTTTAGGCTTTCCAAAAGAGAGATGATAAGCCTATGGGAGGTCGAATCGAAAGCTTTTTGGTAATCATTCCAGGCCATCGATAGGTCACGCTGGTAGTATGCTGCATCTTTGCAGACACATCTGTCGATGAGCAGGTTCTCCCGACATCCTGCTACGTCTTTCTTTGAACCGCGTTGTTGATACATTTCTTGCCACACAGGTTCAATTGCCCGAACAATCCTATCATTTAGGATAACTGTGAATATCTTATACAGCGTGTTCAGACAAGTGGTTGGCCTGTAATTCTTCGGGTCAGCTTAGTTGCCTTTTTTCGGCAGAAGTATTGTACGCCCTTCCACCAACCACTCCGGAATTGGCTCTTCCGGCTTTAAATATGAGGTGAAAATAAGAGCCAAATGCTGATGGGTGAAGGAAACTTCTTCCACCAGAAGATCTTGAAACAATCTGGTCCTGGTGCGGAATAGTTCTTCATCCCTCTTAATTACTTTTTTTACCTCCTCGGTAGTGATGGGTGGGCATTCTTCATCAGGTATTATGAGGATATCACACAGCTCCTTGAAGCTATTCATGTCCTTTGAATCTTCGTCCAGTTTATGGTACACTTCGTAGGCTTCTATACTAAATACTTCGATCTCATCTGGGTTGGGCGAGTGTTCGAGAGTAACTGGAGGGTCTTGGAAGTGTCGAGATGGGTCCGAGAAAAACTGTTGATTTTCTCTGACCCACCTCTCTCTCCGCTCTAGACTTCTCTTAGCTTCAGATAATATCAGTATTCTTTCAACAATATGCTGTCTGATGGTCAGCAGCTTTGACTTGTTAAGTGTGTGATAACGGGTCAGGAGTTCGCGCGCGAACTTTCAAACCTTGGCCGTAAAATTCCTTTCAAATATAATGTAGTTAATTATACACTGAATGCGGGACGCTTACTGTCTTGCCCAGCCTATCTTTATAGCGAGTTGATGCATTCGTCTTTTGGTCTGATGATCAACCGTAGGTTTCGTTTTACGGTTCGCATTCACCAAAGCTGTCGCTGCATTATACACACAATAATTGATACTCCAGAGTTCGGATTCTTCGGAAAAATGTCCACGAAGTTCGTCATCCATTTCAGCTAGATCTTTAGGCTTGAGAGAAACCTAGATGTTGATGTTTTTCGGGTCATAAAACATCGCTCTTCCTATATCGGATGCCTGCCCGCTGTTGGTCTTAGGACCGCCTCTCTTTCTTTGCTTCCGGCTTGCTTTGGTTGTGGTAGAGTAGGCGTTCCGCTTACATACCCCTTTTTTGGAGTACTTCGGCATGATTTTGCAGACCTTGATGCGAAAAGTGCGATAAATCCGGGTGTTTCTCGCACCACAGCGCATGCAGTCGTACCATGTAACCCCGTTCAGGGGCCACACTTGCATCGTAGCACTCTAGCAGGTCGCTATTTAGTTGCTCCGTTCACCTAAAGGTCCCAAGATTCCGTCAATGCATCGCATTGAATTCATCTTCACTGGCTCCACCAGCTCTAGAGTGGTCGGCATTGTTGGCTGACACATTTTCGGGAGCCCTGCGCGTTCTTTTGTTTTGAATCACACTTACTACAACTATGTTTGGTGTTGTCATTGTTGTTTCCATGAGAAGCTGGGGAAAGGGGTTCGTCCATCCTTGTAGAGCCCTGAATGCAAGGATAAGGCTGCATACTCTGAGAGGTCGCCCGATATCCCAGAGTCGCTGTTATAGACACCTCACCCGGGTGCCATTCAGCTTTGGCACGGTTTTCACACCTCCGCTTGGGGTTTAATTCGTTCGGGACCACCCCTGGACATTTGTCCGCGACTGCCTAGTCATTTTTGTAAACATATTCAGCAAAAACCCTTGGTACAGGGACCCTCTATCCGCAACCCGAGGAGAAAATTTTAATGTCGAGGCCGAAAAATAGAGGTTCTATGAAACTTATAGGTCCCTCATCAGACGAACCTGAATCATGGGCGAGCATGTGTGCGACCACTTGCAGGCGAATCTACTTCCCAGTTCCCATGTTTTTCGAGCAAGTTCGTGATTTCTCTGAATGTTTCTCTTAATGTTCGCAGATTATTTAGAAAAATTGTCACCAATTTATACAGTAATCTTTTTTTTATCATTTAGAAAGAAATATGAAGGCCCACGGTCATTTTTTTAAAGTAGATTTTTTTAGCCATGATGCACTAATTTTCCAAATGTGTTTCTCCCTAGATGCAGTCTAGAGCGCAGTTATTTATATACAGAAAATTTTTAAGTGATTTTTCTTTTAAATAGGTTCTTTTCACAGAAAATCTCCGATCCTCCAATGTATCATTTAGACACTATTTTTTTCATCCAGAGCAACGTGAAGTGTCGTGTACAAACTATCAGTCACCTGTCAAGATGATTTTGTCGGGTGTTATTTGGGTGAAATAGATGTTGATAAGCAGCTAAGTTATAATAATGAATACCTAACTTTTAATTTCCTTCCATTTACCAGTGTCTTGCGGAAGTTTAAAGTTATCGAAACTTTAGCCTGATGAAAAGTTTGATGAAACATTGGGGGTATTGTGAATTGTAATGTTTCAAAAATAGCGGCGGAAAAATTCAAACTGATAAGATGAAATCCTACTCTGACCTTGAAGCCCAAACCGATCTGCGCATGCACAAAATAATTGGTCTTCTCATCCCTATGTTTCATGAAACATAAGAAACTTTGACATCAAACGTTTTCACGTGAAAAGATTCCAGCCCTATGAATCTGAAAACAAAATGGTGATCCCTTACTGTCCTAAGTTAATTAATTCCTTATATCTCCAGCGCGGCGTTAGTTATCCCACCACTCCCTGCTTTTTTGCATTGAAGGGTATGGAACTAGACCAATTTTTTTAAAGTTTCTAAGTAAATAAAATGTTATTTTTATGAAAATCACTACGGAAATTAAATCAACTTTACTTATGTAATATTTCAAAACAGTTTTTAAAGAGATTTATATAAATGTTAAAGAGAAAACATTAATTCAAACCCCACCCAATAAACTCGCTAAAGTGGAATGCAACATTTGAATTCGAATAAAAAGTTAAAAATAATCCTTTCTATTTCAGTATATACAAGGTTATACCAGACTTAAACTTACCATTTTAGGATTTAGTGAGTACTTACAGTCTTAAACTATCGAATGAATAATGAATAATAATTAATATAATTTTATTATTGCATTAAATAGTCCCTAAAAAAGGAAGACTATTTTTCAAATGCACTTATACAGAAAAAATTACATTTTACGAAGATATTAGAAACATAGATAAAAAATTAACCGATTGCCATGCATTTGGTCAATTGTTATCCCCTCAGCATTCAACGAAGTGAAGTTAGCTAGTGATTGAAATGAAAATACCTTATTGTATATGTAGACGTTCATGACTTTTTCTATATATCCCGGCTTTAGTTTATGGTAAATGTCGACGGCTATGATTAACCTAACATTTGGAAGTTGCATTAGAAAGTTATAATTTTATTCTAAATGACTAGTACGCACTGTTAAATGAAAGAAAGTTGAAAAATAGGTAAATAATATTGCAATTAACTTCCTTATTGCCAATCATTTAGTCTAATATCGCAAAACGAATAGTTGCTTTGACAGATGCAGGTGGCTGACAGCGCGGTTCAGCACTCCGCAACTCTGCATGAGCCAAAATTCGGTCTCCAAATGATACTTCCCCCTAGATGCCCTGATGTGCACCTACGTTCAGAGGAATACATTTGAGACTTGAAAATTCTCTTAAATGCTCATTGGGAGACCAATGAAATTTCAGCTGCAACAAATTTAACACCAGCGTTTTTCTGTGTTCTTAGTTAAAAGTTTTTGCACTACTTTTTTATTTGAAAACTTATTTTTGGCTGATTCAGAAAGGCTACTTCTTCATACTTTTTATTTTATTTTTCGATACCTTTTTCTTCAGAAAGATACTTTTTTGATATTTTTTTAGTTTCACAGAGTACTTCGAAGCCTGCACAAAGAAAAAGTATTCAGCATAATCGCCACGTCACTCACCCCTTTATAACTATTATTTGAATAAAATATTTTTTAATTACTCACATCAACTATATCAATGCTGTTAACGTTAACGCTCATGATGCTTGTAAGATACTGATGACCGAGAACAATCCAACATATACTCAAACATCGAATACCAAACAGTGGAGTCAAAGAATTCGAATTCACAGTTGTATTAAAGATTTTTTGTGCATTTTTGTATAATGAAAATTCTGCCATGTTGCTCGTAACTGCAGGTGGAAGTGATTTGCTTCTTTGGAGTATATCCAGAAACGTGCAAAATGTTAAGAAAATCACAAAGATAGAGACTATGGTCCTGAAATCAATAATGATTATCAATATTTGTAATAATATTCAATTATTCTATAGCCTGTAGATTTACTTTAAACTGTTATTGATGACAGCTTATAGAATATATAAAAAAAGAATGTTACTTACACTGACACGATGCTTCCCGTTGACCATATTTGAGGACCAACACTTGAGCAAGTTGCAGTTACTTCAGTAATTCCCAAATCGTCTATAAACTTAATATCACGTATCGTTTTATTAAGAAATGTTTCTATATCATTTGCAGCACATGCTGATGGAACGCAAATTGATATAGCTGGTTGAACAGGAATTGAACTGTTCTGGTACAAAAAAGTTATTAAATACATGCAGTGTCGGCCATGAATTTGTATACTTCCTTTTGTTGCCTGAACTGACATGCATTCGTCAAACATTCCCAAATCGATAATATTGCCTGTCAAAATCCCAGACGGGATCTTTGAAGAAGAATCCAGCACTGAAAAGATGCAAGAAATTTTATTTTGTTATATTTGAGTCCTTTTATCAACTGGCTCGCAAATCAACAACAGCAGTTAAAATTATGTCCCCAATCTAAGTAGAATACTACGACCCACGGTAGGCCAGGAGCTGATCAAAACTCGAGTTTCCCAGCTATTCCCAAATTAAAACATTATGAAATATACATTTTTCTGTGTATTTAAAGTACTATAAATTTTCCGAACTTAATACCTCTGTATTGCGCTTATTGCCATATTTACGACATAAAAGGTTCAGATTAAACTTTAATATTCTACAATGCATATGCAAGATTAACATGAGAAATGTGCATCTGAAAATAATTATGAAGCTTGGGTTTTGGGACCACCGTGGATGAACATTGACACAATCTTGAGCCACGCTTACTCTACGCTTACCCCACGATTCGCCCACGCTCAACCCATGATTAACTCACGCTCACCCCACGGTTAACACACGCTTATGCCATTGTTGAGCCATAGTTCATCCATTGAACCCTTTCCACGCGGGTAGTATTTCATCAAAACATATAGACCTGAGTAAAAAGTGTGCAGAACAATAATTGTTTTGGACGCCAAGCACAACCTAACCCAACTTTAAAATTTTCGAAATTCGCATTTTGAAAATTTTTAGATTTCAAAAATTCTTCTGATGTAGAAGAAACAAATATTTGATTAAAAAATACATACCTGAGTAAAACGTCTGTAGGACAATAATTGTTTCGCACGTCTAGCAAAACCCAGCACTACTTTCCGATTTTTGAAATTCGCATTTTGAAAGTTTTTTGATTTCGAAAATTATTCTGATGAAAAAGAAACTAGTATTTCATTAGAAAATATATAACTGAGTAAAAAGTGTATGCCATTAGCGCTTTGCACGCCTAGGAAAACCGAACACAACTTTCTGATTTTCTTAACTGGCATTTTGAAAATTTTTTGATTTCAAACATTATTCTGATGAAAAAGAAAGTAGTGCTGTTTAAAAATATATAGACCTGATTGTAAGTTAAATCCAATCTGACTCGAACTGAGAAAATCGAGAAAAACTTCTTGCCCAAAGAACTTTAATATCGAATAAAATTTTGGATAATTAACATACGATATTTGGGTAAAAATAATGTGCTTCTTCATAGTTTTCAATAAGAAATTGATTTTTCAAACGATTTCTTTTAGAAAATGGACTTGCGATGTTTTACTAGTCGCGGAAAGTCAAAAATACAAGCCAAAAAGAACACAAAGTCACTTGCGGACGATGCCTTTGCCGAAGAGCTCGAGCGCAGCCTCAAAATACAACATCAAAACATACGGAAGGGAGGTGTATTTAGTGGCTGTTCCGAACTTACCCGAACTATTGCCGCTAGTGTATAGCCAAATTTAGCCGGGACTTATTTCCCGTGGATTTCCGATCAGAGTCCGAGCTAATTTACAAGGCTAAAAGATACGTAAGGGCAAGCGATTCTTTTCGTTTGTCAATTCGCGTCGCACTTAGTCAGTTTTACGACACGAAAAAGACACAAAGTTCTTTAGGTTCTTTTTCATGTGTATGCTGATGACGTATTGCCTTCCTTGTACAACTTTCAGGACACGCAAAGTGCTTTGTGTATATTTTTCTGTTGTATTTTCAACTTTTTCGGCTTCTTTCATTTATAAACAATGATTTTTTGCAATAAATATGAATAATTAATAGATTTTATTAACACAGTTAGATGCATCTTTCACTTACGAATCCAACGATACCCAAACCTCATTTTTCATAAAAATGTCATTTAAGTATCTTTTTAGTTTGGACGGCAGAATAATTGTTTTGCACGTCTAGCACAACCCAGAAAAACTTTCACATTTTCGAAATACGCATTTTGAACATTTTTTGCTTTCAAAAATTATTCTGATTGTAGAAGGAACTAGTACTCTCTCAAAAAATATAGACCCGAGTAAAAACTGTAAAGGTTAATAATTGTTTTGCACGCCTAGCACAACCAAGCACAACTTCCAGATTTTCAAAATTCGCATTTTGAACATTTTTGTTTGTAATGTCACAAAAAATGTTCTTTTGTGAATGTTGGTACAAATTTTGATTTTTTTTATCCATCACGGGAAAATTAAGTACAAACCAAGCACAATTCAAGACATTTTTTTTGAAAAAAAAAATGGTGTTTCTGCCCCGGAAATGTTTTTTTTTAATCCTGACTAAAATTTTGACTTTAAAAAAATCGTTTATGGCACAATTGGGCACGAACATGGCAAAATTAAGCACAACTCTTTTTTTTGGATGAAAAAACAAAATGGCTTTGCCAACTTCTTGGACATCTGTCACATGCTACATTTGTCGTGCAAAACCATCACAAATGAAACAGTTGGAGAACCTTGCAGATAGACTAGAGAACACAGAGAATTTTCAATTCGGTCTTTCAACGTTGCATTCGTGGATGCCCGAATAATAAACTCCTTTATTAAATTTGTTGAAAAAAATATAATTTATAAGCTAATTATGAATTTGGCTGAAATCATCATGAAGTTCCTAATTAAAAATCTCTCATTAAAATACTGATATCGAAAAAACGAAATTTTCCGTCCACAGATGCCCAAATAATGCATTTTTTTGTTAAATTTTTTTTAAAAAATCATAAAATTTATCAACTCATCATGAATGTTGCTGATTTTATTATCATGATCCCAATTAAAACTTTGAATCAGTAAAAAAAGAATTTTTCCGTCGACAGATGCCCCAATAATGCATTTGTTTATTAAATTTGTTTGGAGAATCATAAAATTGATAAGAAATGATGAGTTTTCGGAAGTTATCATGGAGTTCCTAATTTAAAAAGTTAACATAGAAAAAAACTAATTTTTGTGTTGACAAATGCATGATTAATCCATTTTTTAATTCAATTTGTTAATAAAAATCATAAAATTAATGAAAAAATTATGAATTTTGCTAAAGTTTTCATGAACTTCCTAATTAAAACAGTCAACATAGAAAAAACTAATTTTTCTTTAGAAAAATGCCTGATTATACATTTGTTCATTGAATTTGTTCAATGAAATCATCAAATTTATCAACTTATTATGAATGTTGCTGAAATTTTCATGAAGTTCCCAACTGAAAAGACTGGCATTGAAAAAACTGAATGTTTCTGCCAACAAATGCCTGAATAATAATCATAATTTGTTTATAAACATTTTATTTGTTTATTCTCTGATATTGGAACATCTTTAAATACTTTTACTCCATGCAAATTACGCGATTTTAACAATTTTCCTGTTATTGACGAGCACCGGGAACCTCAAATAGAAAAAATGTCGATTTTTTTCGTCATATTCGCTTATTTATAAAAAAAGTGAAAACCTAATTCAAAAATCAGGCTCGACAACTCTCTTAGAAATCTTGTCAGCTTTTTTAACATTTTTTTTTGTTCAAATCAGTCAATATTTGTAGGCTGTACGTTATTTTGAACCAAAAAAGTAATTTCTTTGTCACTGTGTTGCGTTGCAGTAGGGTATGAGCTTTCCTGTAATGCCTTTGACGGTTATGTTGGTGGCAGCACTGATACTGACAGGGTTTCCCATGCCAGACAGGCAGAGAAGCAAGAGGAAAGGGTCCAAGAGGAACACCTAAACCCATAAATTAGCATGAAGAGTCTGTGAAAGATTTTGAATTGCTTGTCACTTTCCGAGGTAATGAGCAGGGAGATGGTCACGTAGATCTCAATAATCAAACCGCTGCGGTGGCCAGCAAGAACGTCTCCGACAAACGGTAAACAGTGAAGTATCATCATTGTGTGTTAATGATGCACAAGCTAACGTTCGCAATTTGCAGCCAACCGCCTGAACAGAAATACCGTGGTAGAGTATCAAGTAGGATAACACAATGAAAGAAGAATTGGTGCATATCTACTATAAAAGTCCGAAATTTTAAATGAAAAGCGAAATAGGATACAAATTTAGGACGAATTTTGCTGTGAAGTATCCTAACATACAAAAAGTCTCAGGGAGAAGAATTATCGATAACATGAAGGACATCAGATTTAATCTTCTTATTAAGCGAACCGAGTAAGGGAGATTACTCAAAAAGTTTATTACAGAGATGATATTCACCTTTATTTTCGGGCAGAGAAAACAAGGCAAAGTATGCATTCTCTGCCCAAGATTAAAATCACAAATGATCTGCGTGCACCAATAGAACACCTAAACAATAAGGTTTCACCTATGCATTTGAACGCATGACAAACTGCGTTAGAGGTACAAACTCTTGTATGCTATGCATATGTGGTAGCCGTTAGAACACCAGGCCGCAGAATTAGATCTACAATTGCAGTCTGCCTCAGGAAGGAATCGAGATCCACCATATAATATTAGGTTGAATATGGATGTCAGCAAAGTAAGGTACAATTTGGGTTGATTGACTCAATATAAGAAAGGAAATAGACCCAGAATCTAACCTGGGTATATCGAGGCATTGGCAACAGCAATATTGGATGAGATTATAGACTTTCAACGTTAGAGACTAGATGTTCTTACTGCCAGATTGCGTCGGCAAAATAAAAGTGGCGCAATAAGGCCACAAAATCGAACCTTTGAGGCAGATGAAAAAAGGTTCTATCAAGAACTAAGTGTAAATCAAAATAAACAGCAAGACACTCAATTGGAAGACCTGACAAACTACTAGTCAGGTGTTTGGGGGAAAACGAACAGTAGCAATTTCGACACAGTTTAGTTCCAAGTAGAGATTTCAAGAGCAAGCAATAACCCTGAAATGGTGCTGATTAAAATCACAGTTTCAGATGTTTCAACGGTTTCGAAAAAGGCAAGTAACTAGAAAGCTCCAGGTCCGGACATGGTACACCTTCTAGTACAAGTACCTGCGAGTGTGCATCCTGTACAAGCTTGTACCAGTTACTTAAAATCCATCTGAATTTAGACTGATAGCCTGTCTTCCAGCAATTTATAAATGCCTTATAGCTGTCATTGTAAAAAAGGTATATTCTCATTGCGACGAAAATCACATGCAAACAGAAGAACAGAAAGGAGGTTGCGAAAACTCGCAGGGCAGTATAGATCTAGTCACCATAGACGTTATTACCACGATTCAAGCTCGTAAACCTTGATGTAACGTGCACATGGGATACATAAACTACAAGCAAGCGCTTCCTTCCGTACCACATAGCTATTTGCTTGAAGTCTTAAAAATTTACAAAATCTGTCCACGCAGCATTCACTTCCTAAGTCGTTCGACGATTCTATCGGGTACAAGAATCAAGTATTTTTATCATGGATAACCAAGGATAACTAGATCAACACGCATTACGCAAGTATTTTTCAAAGAGACTTCTTTAGTGCACTACGATTCTGTTTAGCGGTGAATTCATTGAGAAAACCAATAAACAGCATTTATCATGGATTGAGAATATATTATAATGAGGAAGCTCATCATTTGACCCATCTCCTATACATGGATGACCTTAAGCTATACACTATTTCGGACCAGAAACTGCAGCAAGTGATCGATAAAACAAAGATCGGAGTAAATGAATGCAGAGCAGTTCATTTAACCAGAGGAGAATTAGGGACCGCAGAACTAGAGAACGAGTTCGAGAATGACATCACGCCAATGACTGAGGACGAGTTATATAAATATCTGAGTGGTTTTATTATACATGTGTCGCATTATGTGAAACTTTCTGGACCATCATGAAACAAGCGACTCAAAACCTATGGAGTGACAGATGGTAGCTCTAAGAATGCATCCAGAGGCGACTGTTTTCACCTCCAACGCTCGCGACCACTATATAAATATGACTACGGGAAAAGACGTACTCCAAACTACATCATGCTCCTTATTTTGTACCTGCAACATCACCGCAAAAGATTTCAAAAATCGTAATAAATTAACTTATAACATCCTCATCTCATCAGTCACTTGACTTATTCCGTGTATCTGATAAAAAGCCGGATTCACTCGAGAACAAGTTTAAAAAAACACAGCCCGGAGAAAAATGAGATTAAAGAATTAGATATTCGGTGCAAGAATCTTTTAATGATAACAAAATTTTATGAATGGGGCATTATTCCTCAACTGCCCCAACTCAAAAAGTCATGTTTTTCGATTGTCTCTAAATTCTGGGAATATGTTCGCCTACCCAACAGTAGTTAATCCACAAACTTATAGACCAGGATTACAGAGCCGGTTGTATAGGGAGTCCTCGCGCTCGCACTCGGGCGTTATGCGGCAGCATACCGCGGAACAGTTTTCGAGTATGCCATTTTTTTGTATTACTCACATTGATCCAAAATTGCATGAAGTCATCGGAAAAAACTATTCACTTAATCGAAAATATTGATTAATTGAGCGGTTGGGTGCAAGAACGGCTTACTTGTATTTTCAGAAGTCACTTTATTAGTCACATTATTAGTCACATTATTAGTTGAACATTTCTTGATTATGTTCTCTTTTGCAGAAAACTATGCTTACGTGTTTCAAAATGCGATCCAATCTTCTCATTGGAATAATGATCAGGCGTCAATTTTTACAGTAGTTATCTACTATAAAGAGAAGAACGAATTGAAGCATGTGATTTCCTAAGGAATTTCATTGTGTCACAGATGGAGCACCACAGCATTTTAAGAACAAATACAACTTTGCGAACCTTCTGTGCCATGAAAAAGATTTTGGCATCCCGGCAGACTGGACTTTCCATCCAACTGCCCATGGAAAAGGACCATGCGATGGAATAGGAGGTAATCTGAAGCGTCTTGCTGCAAGAGCCACCTTGCAACGTTCAGCTGAGAATCGGATCTTAACAGCTTACGAGTTATTTGAATGGGGCAGAGAAAACTTGAAGGAAACTGTCGTATTTTTTAGTAGCAAAGAAGAGCATGCAGCGATGACACTAAAATTAGCAGATCGATTTAGTAAGGCTGTGACGATACCAGGTACACTCAAATATCATTCATTCGCTCCGAACGCAAAGGGACAGCTGGATCTGAAACGATTTTCCTATGAGGAGAAAAGTGAGGTTTTCCCGAAGCCTAAACGTAATCGAAACCAGAATAGTACTCCAAGAAAGTGGAAAGCTGGTACGAAGAAGAGGCGAACAGCATAAAGAGGTTGTGTAGTGAGAGGCAAGGGGACTCACAAAAATCAAGCACCCCATAAAGTGAGAGGCGAGGGGACTCAAAAAAATCAAGCACCCCATAAAGTGAGAGGCGACGGGAATCACTAAAATCAAGCACCCCAGAAAGTGAGAGGCGAGGGGACTCACTAAAATTAAGCACCCCGAATCATCTTGCAGATAAAAGGAGTCTAAAATCGCACT
>NC_046657.1:92908666-92921971 GCF_010883055.1 Belonocnema kinseyi | reverse complement strand
TCTTCAGAAAAATACTGTTCATTTTTAAGAAAGTGCTTTTTACTTAATATTTTTTCATAATAACTTTAAAAATTTTTAACTTCTTCAAACTTACTCGTTAACTTTACTGAATAGTTTTTTTCGATGACTTCATGCAATTCTGGATCAATGTGAGTAATACAAAAAAGTGGCATACTTTAAAACTGTTCCGCGGTATGCTGCCGCATAACGCCCGAGTGCGAGCGCGAGGACTCCCTCTACTACCGGCTCTGTAACTCAATGAATTTCAATTTGTCCATTTTCTTATTAGACATTTTTGATAGTAAAAGAGTCAAGCTTTCTTTTGAGACTATTTAAAAAAAATCGTAGATGCCTAAATTGCGAAAAAAGTTAAATAAACAATTGATTTATTGAAAAAGTTGTTTAAACAATTTTTTTTTGTTATAAATAATAAAATAGGATGAAAGCGTGTAAAAAGCACTTTCCAACACCCTCATAAAAATTTTAAATCGCGTAATTAGAAAGGAAGTTACAGGCGTTTGAAACTACCACTGCAGGCATTGGGGTTGAAAATTCAACCGCCCTTCACTTGGGGAGGGTTGGTAATCCTGGTCTATAAGTTTGTGGATTAACTACTGTTGGGTAGGCGAACATATTCCCAGAATTTAGAGACAATCGAAAAACATGACTTTTTGAGTTGGGGCAGTTGAGGAATAATGCCCCGAATGTAGATTTGAAAGTTACGGAAAGAATATGAAATTACACACTAATCATAATTAGTGTGTAGTTTCATTTATAGTTTCATTTTATCATTAACAAATTGGATTGGTCTTGCATGAAACCTTAAACTTAAATACTTTAAAATAAGTGCATACAATTCTAACTCATCTTGGTATAGAGTTCGGTTCTGTGACAGATACGTGTTATCAAACAGATAAGATGTTCCTATGTCTCTTAATCAATAATATATACTCTAATATCATACTCTTATAGTTCTCCTCGTCCTTCTCCACGGTCAGTGTGTTATCGTTCTTTTGGTGATTGACAGAATCTTCAGAAAGCAAACTTCTCTGTGGTAGTTACAAGATAAACACCCGGAAATTCAGTGGAGGTCGACCCGGTGATCGGTATCATTTTCAGAAGAAAATCATCTTTGAGGAAATGATCCGGTTTCAATTTAGAAATTATCAACAAATACCAAAAATAAAATGTAACATAGAAGAGCGCCCCTTTGTTTAATTTAATGTTTTATAAAAACTTATAATTGGAATTTAATGATATTCAAAAGACAACAATACTAGATATAGCTAGTGTATTTGTTCGCGGCTTCGAGACGCATCGATCGACCTATTGCTAAATCTTATATGACCCATCAATATCTAATTATAAAGTTTCTAAAAAATGGTTCATTATGTTTTTACGAGAAAAATTTGCTTGATATTCAGAAAAAAACAATACTATACCTAGAGTATTTGTTTATATGAGAAAAACTTTTTTTATGCTAGGAATACCACAACTGTTTGACCTACCATATCCTACCAATATCGTCTTTAATTTTTGAACCAAATTACTTACTTTGTTTATAAGATGATTCTTTTTTGTAAAAGTACCGTCTGCAGTTGACGATAATTTTCGCTTCTCCGAGACGCGTGAATTGACCTGTTGACCTATCCCCCCTTCATTTGACAGATTTCATGTCTTTCAAATCCGTTAGTATTAATCCGTGCCCCGGGTATTTGAAATTAACCCTTGGTTTGAAATGGAAAAGCCCATTTTTAAAAAAATGGAAAAAGGATGATATTGTTATTACCTTTTTGCAAATTAAAGTTCAGTCAACACTTAAGGAATTTTCAAGGAATAATTTGCATTCAATAACTTTAAATTTTGACCCCCCCCCCCTCTACAATCCCCTTGTATTATGCTCGGAATTCCTAACTAATTAGGAATTGCTTAAGAAGTTTTTGTTTCGCCTTTAAATCATGAAAAATAATTGTTTTTCTCGATAAATGATATCGTTGATGAATTTTAAGAATAATATTTTCAGATTAATATAATTGATAATTATTTCAACAATTTTAATTTATTCGAAAAAAATGTTTACTGTTAATCGTAAGAAGTTATTTTTCTATAAAAGATATTCTATCATTATTTAAACAATATCTATTTGTTTAAACAATGTTTTTCCTATGTCAACCTCGATAATTTACTATTTCAGTGTGTTGATGATGCAGTGAATGAATGTTACATGTGGCATTTATTGTGGAAGACAGCTTTGTATTTACAGTGAAACTCTTCTATAGCACCGATTATGGGGCTTTATTTAAAAAGTTAATAATCATTCACTGGTGCCTTTTTATAGGAGATGTGGAGACATTTTTTTAGAATCTTTTGCACTATGTCACTTATTCTTTAGTATTTTCTAATTTGACAACTTATTCCGTGATTCTTTAAGCATTACTTTCTTTCATCTAAAATTTTCTCCCCTCTTTCCTAATGAAAGGAGCAAATGATATTAATAATTACTTTTCACGATTGAAAGATGAGAAAAAATTGCTCATGCAAATAATAACTGTTTAAAAAATAGAAACTTAGTTTAAAAATTCTTGAAAACTTGTGATGCATATAATTCAATTAATTTATAGAAAATAAATAATTATAATTTATTTAAAAAAAAATTTTTAATACCTTATTTAGCATGAATTTCAATTTTTTTGCACTTTCCAGGCATGGTATAAGGGGGTTGGGGACGCCAACATTTTAAGTTATTGGATAAAAACTATTCTTTAAACATTCCTTAAGAGGTGAGCAAACTTTAGTTTACAAAATATTAATAACAAGTTCTTCTTTTTCTATTTTGTCGAAACCCGAACTTTTCCCATACAAAACCCCATGAAAATTTCTCAACTCCGGGGACACGGTTTGATGTTAACAGATTTAAATGAAATAGGTAATTTTTTCCAGGAATCGAAGAAATCAAGGGCGATCTATCGTCAAAAATCAAAAATCTAATTTTTGGACCACCCTAATGACGTCTTCAAAAGTTTAAAAAAAGGTTACATTGTTTATACAGGGGGATTTTTTATTTTGAGACTTCGAAATATCTCAAGAAATGTGCATCCTACAAACAAATGTTCGTCATAAAAACTCCTTACAAATTTAAAATTTGAAATGGGGATATGAGTTTTTTTACAGATTCGCGATAGATGGCGCTGCAATGTTCGCAGTGATGGCCCCTCAAAAATAAAAAGGGAAAAGCAACTTTGTGCAATATCAACCCCCCCCCCCCCTCTGGGGAGTTATTTCATTGTAATTATTAGATAAGGAGCCTCTAGGGAAGGATGCCGCAATGTTCCCCCTCCACGAACCCGTGAAAAGTGGACAGAACGTGACGTGAGACTCCCTGAGCACGATCGTACTTTTAACCCCAGACTGAATGCAAGGTTGTGTCATACTTTCACATATTACACACTGCACATATTTACACAATGCATCCACGGACAGCTGCCCCCCACTACCCCCACCTAACCTGACAGGAAGTCTCCAGTAAACTCAGCTCGACCAATCCGTATTGTGCACATGGTTTGTCGCATCCTTCCCTAGAGGATCCTTATTATTAGAGACATTTATGCGCCATCTATGGCAAATTGAAAAAAAATCTTAAATAAAATTTACATATTTTTTAATGGGGAATCTGAATCTCCGATAAAAAATAATTTTTTAAATTTGAAATTATAAAGTTATAGCCTCTCTCCTCCCGTTCTCAAAGGGGGTTAGGTGTTGATTCTTGACATACTTCGATGTCTCAAGATAATAAAAAACACCCGGTATGAAGAAAACTGTTTTTTTAATTTGACATATAACACTACCGTAAGTTAACAAGTTGTTCATTGAACACAACATATCGAATAACATTTTTCTGGGCTTTATGATTTTTAGAAAATAAGATTTCCAGTAAGACAGAAACATAAACTTGAAAAATATTGAAAGTCTATGTTTTTCATTTTTATTACAGAAAAAGCTCCTTCTATGAGCAAGTAAATCTATTTGATACCTACAGAATAAGCAGAATGATCATAAAACAAGCACAAATAATTTTAGTTCAGGGTGTTCGATCATTTATTATGATTTTTTTTATTTTTAGGGGTTGAAAAGGGGCGTGTTGCGGAAAAGGTAGGGGTGCAATACTTTGTAGATTTAATTTGGACATTAAAAAATCTTAGAATCAACACTAATATTTTAGGTCTAGATTTTATGTCATTTTTTATGATTTTTTCGATTCTTGAGAGTTAAATTGGGGTGTGTTTTGGAAGTGCTAGGGTGTTGAAACTTTTACAAGTACCTTTAGTTATCCAATATATCTATTTAAAACTTTCGAATTTTAGGTCTGGGTGAAAAATTTGTTTTTTTAAAACGTTGCAAACTTCAGCGAGGTGGCAAACATGACATTAGTTTGGCGAATGACAGCAGTAAACGAAGAGAAGTAATTTTCTATGTACTTATAATCAATTGACACTTTGACTTGTAAATTCACGATGAAATGTGTTTTTAAGCGAATAATTCTGTTGCATTTGGTTTTTCATTACACCATTGCATACAAATTATTGCGTCATAGGCTAAAAATCAAGTTAGCCCCTCATTCTAATGGAGTTGAATGCATGTGAGGGGCCAATAAGTAGTTTTTATTTTTTCAAACTATGAAGTAAAGCTCTGATCATTTCCGCAAAAATACATTTTGTAGCCTTGAATGTGAGAATGATATAGGGGAAAATAGTTCGTGTGCCAGAACTACTTCCGTATGAAAAATTATTCAAAATTTTTTTAATTTATCTTCTCATTATCAACAGAAATGGATCTTGTTTTTTTTCCGCAACCCTCTGAGTACCCTCTCTAACATATAATTTGACCATTATGGTCGGTTAAGCCGTTTTTGAGAAAATTTAATTTTTTGATTTTTCAAAATTTATTTATATGTTTTGTAAACATTCTTTTTTTTAGTTGATACTTGAAGTAACTTCATCTTATAGGGGTAGCCACTTGCTCATGCAATATGCATCACATCCGAGCGGGGGCATTCAGACCATGCTTATCCTGCTATGGCCTTTGTCATGAATTATTTTTCGATAGGACACTTAGTTTTTGTTTTAATGGTAAAAAATAACATTAAAAATTAAAAAATGAATTTTTGAGAAAAACGGCACAAAGCACGACAAAAATAAATAGAAAAAATTAGTTCACCGTAAAAGGAGCTACACATTTGTCATTATTCATTTTGTAATGGGACACATAGTTTTTGTTTTATTCGTAAAAATTAAGAATAATAAAAAAATAAAATGTTTGGAAAAACAACACAAAGTAGGAATAAATGAGTGAATAAAAGTTATTTACTTCCAGAATATATACAAATGTCTTATTAACCATTTTTTAATAGGAAGCGTCGTTATTGCTTTAATCATAAAAAATAACATTAATAAAAATTGAAAAATTAAATTTTTGGTGAAATGATACACTATACGAGAAAAAATGAATTCATAAAAGTTGTTCAACCAAAAAAGTCTAAAAATTAGCTTAAAATCATTTTTTGATACGATACGTGGTTTTCGTTTCAATCTTAAAAATCACATTAAAAATAATGGAATTAAATATTTTGAAAAACAACACATGACAAATTAAAACATTTATTAGGGCGAATATATAAAAATTGTACACCCAAAATAGATCTACAAATTTTTTATTATTAACTTTTTGATAGAACGCATATTTTTTGCTTTATCCCTAAAAAACAAAATAAAAAATAGAAAAATCAAATTTTTAGACAAAAGCCATAAGCTACGAAAAAAATAAAGAGGCAAAATTTGTTAACTGAAAAAATCTACAAATTTTTATGAATTTTTGGAAAAATGATGCAAGGTACGAAAGCACATTAGTGGCAGAAAAATTGTGCATTACAAAAAATCTACAAACTTGTAATAAAATTTTGTTATCAGAATATATTCAAAAGAAAAAAACTTTCATTTTATAAGGCCTGCATACAAATTTGGGGGAAATACAAAAATCGAACGCGAAGCATGAGAAACAACAGTTGCGCCCTTGAATCTGGCAGATTTTATTATTATTATTATGTTTCCGTATATTAAAAAGTTGCAATAATATAAAAAAGTAACAGTAAACAATATAATATTATATGAAGTCCACTCAAAGGTTGCACAAACTTAAACTTACTTTTAAGAGCCCATGTTTCTCCTTTTCTAATGCTATTTGCATACACCAGTAATTGTCCTTGACACGTTTCTTTGGCATATTTGTAGACCTTTTCAGTCTTTGTAAATGTTGTCAACAAAGTTTTTGGTCCCAGACGCTTAAAAATTTCTTCCGTTTTCTCTAAAGATTTTTGACATTCAGCCACGGTCAAAAAGTATCGTAAAAGTACTAATACTAGCCAAATTTTCTGCATCAAGTACATTTTTTTAGAATTTTGTAATAAAACAAAATTAATATTTATGTTAAGTAGTTCACATAAATTACTTGAGATGTTTTGAGATTTCAATGAGGCGTAGAATAAGCGAGGGAACTGGTCATAGAAAGTTTAACTGATAGTAAGGACAACCGATGTTATCGAGGAACACTGGTATAACTGACGATTGACCATTAAGAGTCCCAAATCTTCCGAATTGTGCCAGATACGTAGTGCAAGATAAGGGATCGACTATGTATGTAATATATAGCGCTTTCAGGGAGAAGGAAGATTTAGACCTATAGCGTTACGCTAATAGTGATTAACTACATGAAAAGTTCATGAAAAGTATTACATAGGGGGTCTGATTTTTCTGACTAGGAAAGTGATTTTTTTTCCTCATTTCCAAGATTTGATTCCTTGTCACTAGATAGATATATACCAAAGATATTAGACATAAATGCGGAACGTGTTATTCACGAGAGGTTCTTTGGAAATTTGCTTTTCGACAATCTCGCATGTAAAGTACAATACTTTTTAATTAGTGTTGCATTTGAGCGAGAAATACGAGATATGAGCAATAACGAGAAAATCTCTCGTTTTTTTTTATGAAATCTCATCTCATCTCGTCTAATATAAGCGAGCTTCTCGAAAGATCGTATATTTCGATCAACTGCCTTGTCAGTGTCAAAACTAACATTCGTCAAAAAACAAATGTCATTAGTAGTGTCATCAAATATGAAAGTAGACATATGAGGCACAAAAAACATAGCATTCAGAGTAAAATGTGTATTTCTATTAAATTATATACTTCTTTTATTAATAATTAAGGTTCCTAAATATGATTTTCAATAGTATAATCCTTTCTTTTTATCTCGTTAGTTTATTTTTTGTATGGTCTTTGTGGTTATATCTCAAATAGTATAATCCTTTCTTTTTATCTCGTTAGTTTATTTTTTGTATGGTCTTTGTGGTTATATCTTAAATCTGATACATAAAGAAAATTATTCTCTAATTCTAGATTCCTGGGGCCAAAAAAGCCTTATGTATACTCCTTTTTTAATAATTATTATAATAATGTGTACTGGTTTTTTAAGCGGCATATTTAAAAACCGTTTCACATGAATAATAAAATTACGAGAATATAAAAAACAATTTCTGTGTTTAAGAATCGGATTTAATTAAGATTTTTTAATCTTTTGAGATATATTCTTATTATTTCTTTGAAGGAGTTTTAATATAAATAAAAAAAGTTTAAAGGGGATTTTTAAGGAATTCTAGAGATTTTTAAAGAGATTTCAAGATATTTAAGGCTCGAATTTAGGATTTTTAAAAAGCTATAAGGAATTTCTAAGCAAATGAATAAATTTGTAAGAAATTTCTAATGATGTAAATAATTTTGAGCTATTATTGAAAAAATTGCATACAGTTCTGAATAATTTCATCAGGTTTAAAAGGATTTTATGGGACCTGTAAGGTTTTATGATATTTTGAAGGATCATAAGGAATTCTCAACATATAGTTCCAGAATTTAAAAATGTTTGAAGAAATTTTACTCGGAATTTCAAATATTTTACGACATTTTAAAACATTTGAAAGAAATCTTTATTTAAAGAATAATTTTCTTTTTTCAAAAATAAACTTAAAAGTGGCCGCTTTACATGTGCTTGAATCTCTGAACTTTCAACTAAAGATTTTTTACTGATGACTTTATAAACCAGAAAAAGTCCTCAAATTTGTGTACTTTCATATTGGAAATAATTTATTATTAAAGAAAAATTATAATGCATAGTTTAAATTTCAGTTTAAACAATATTCATGGATAATATAGTCATGTTCTTTTACCTAAAATATATTTTTTGAACAGGAATTCTTTAAATACAACTTTTTTTTCGGACGTACATGGTGTATTGACATTTTTATCAACTATTTTTTTCATTTGATAACCTTGCACTTACGTCAATGGCGTTTTCGCTGGTAGCTCGGGTGAGGAACGAGATGAAATCAGATGAAAGGATACAAACATAAGAGAGAATGATGGTTTTGTAGGGAGGACAAAGGATTTCTGTCCTCTTTCTTCCAACAGGATTTTTAGTAGCACTACACGGAAAAAGTACATTGATGTTTCCTGAATTATTTCTATCGTCGGGAATAAGAGCGAAACTTGAAACAAATGTTATAGATTTTGTATAACTTTCAGGATTCAATGTAAACTTGATATTAAACTCCGATTTAAAAATTTTAATAAAATATATGGAGTAATTCATAAAAAACGTTGAAAACTTTCGTAGAAATAACATTTGAGGTATTGAGAGTTTATGATCACATCCCTGCCGGAAAAAAGGAAAGAATCGGAAAGCTCGCTTCGGAAAGATTCAGAAAGGTTTCGGAAAGAATTCGGAAAGAGAATCGGAAAGGGCTATGTGAACTTGCTTCCGTTTCTTAGATAGATACACGTTTATTTTTCGGCCTGCTGGCCTTAAAAAATTGACTTGCTTACACTTCCATTTTTTACAGAATTTTCTTACAACTACGTCTTACACAGTACTACCCATGCACACCTTATAACGAATCCGCTCGCATCTATAGCCCGCTGCACCTCGCCTCGCACGCATTTCGCTCTTTTGTCGCTATGCCTTGCATTACCAGTCTCTGCCTCCGCGGCTAAAACCTAATACTTAACTACTATTTACAATATTTACATTTCTCTCACATCTACTTCTGCTCCTATTTACAATCTTTCCTTCTCCATTCCTCTTCCTCCTTCCTTCTCCTCTTCTCTATCTTACTCAACACCCCCTTCACCCATGCTACTGCCCTTTCCAATTTTGCACCCCCCCCCCCTTCCCGCACAATTCACACACTTTCTTCTTTCTAGAAAGGCAGAACCTATTATAATTCTCCATGCAACCGCACCTCATTCTCGCTATAAGTTCCTGACTTCCTTTTGCTCTCCTTTCTTACACAAATATTGCGCTCCCTCCATTTTTGCAACACTGCGTTTGTTCTCCTTCTCCCACCAACACTCCCTAACCAATTTACTTCCCCCTCTTCCAAAAATTTCTCCTTATATTTACACGCTCGACTGCAACCCCACACCTCCACTCCGTAAATTAAGACACTCATCACTAGCGAATCAAACAATTTCATTCTCCTTTCAAAATCACCTGCGAACAATCTCTTCCCCAGCCTCCACACCTGCCTCATCACCACATTTGCCCTTCTCACTCTCTCTTTTATATAACCATCCACTCCCCCATTTCTTCGATACAGGAAGCCCAGGTACACAAACTCTTTCACCTCCTGTACCGTTTTTCCCTTCCATTTCCATTCCCCTCCACCATCTTTCCCACATCCTTTTCTGAACACCATAACCTTCGACTTTTCCGCATTTAACTCTAACCTATTCTTGTCCAAGTATCGTCTCAACCTCTTCATCATCTCCTTTAAAGCCTCTTCGCTCTTTGCTAACAGCACTATGTCATCTGCATATGCGAGTGACCATATCCTGACTCCTCCTACCCTAACTTCTCCTACCACTCCGGCTGCTAGCTTACTTTCCATATCCGCGATCAAAATTGCAAAAAGCGTTAGGCTAAGCGGGCACCCTTGCCTCAAGCCCTTATCCGTCCAAAATCCCTCAGAGTTTCCCTCCCCTCCTCTCACCCTATCTTTCGTCTCCTCATATACCACCCTTACCCTCTCGATCAGGACCCTCTTCACTCCCCTCTCTTCCACTGCCTGCCACAACCTCCCCCTATCCACTGACGCGAACGCGCTCTTTAGATATACAAAAAACGCGTACACTTTGGCACCCTTCTTGGTTAATTCTCAATCCTCCACGTGTTGCAAGACGTAAATATTGTCAGTACTGCTCCTTCTCTTTTTAAAGCCCGCCTGCGTCTCCGGCAATATTCCTTTCCCCTCAACATCCTTTTGCAGCCTATCTGCTAGCACCATCGCGTATCCCTCCCCCCTCAATACTTTTTTCACTACCCCTTCATCCTCTGCCTTACCTCTTGTGTGCCAAACAGCCACGCTTCGTTCTCTACCCCGTCAATCCATGCTGTTTCTCAATCTCCTCGTCGTTCAGCACCTCTTTATCCACCTCTGTGTTTCTTCTAATCCCCTCATCTCTCTTTCGAGTATCTGACCCCTGTAATGAAACCTTAAAAAAATTCCTCCATTCGTCGCTCCCTATCTTCTCACTTATCCTCACCCTACGTTTCCTAAACCTATTAATTATCTTCCACACGTCCCCTTCTGTCTTAACACTTCTCAACTCCTCTTCCAGCTCTTTTTCTTTTTCCTGCTCTTTCTTCTTACACATCGCCCTAAACTCCTTCCTCATTTTTACGTACTCCTCCCTTTTCGCGGTTCCTTCCTTCCACTTCCTGTACTTCGTTTTCATCTTTCTCTTCAACATTTTACATTCCCTATCCCACCACGGCTTTAGCATTCCTTTCTTCTTTTTCCTAAATACCTTTTTTTGCACGCAACCTTTCACTTTCTCTTGTAAATCCTCCCATATCTCGTCCACGGACTCCCCCTCAAAGCTTACGTTGTCCAACTGCTCCTGATACTTCTCTATCGCCTCTCTCATCCATGAAACCCTCTCCCCTAACGACCCTTCTTCCCCACCCTGCCTTACTCCCGCCTCCTCCTGTATCCACAAACTCGATGGCTGATGGTCTGATTCCACCCTTTCTTTCACTGCGAATTTCTATATCTCCTCAAACCCTTGCACATTCATAATCACGTAGTCTATCACCGATACCCCCCTCTTACTCACATACGTGTATTCTCCCTCTTCGCCCCCTTTTACCATACCATTCGCCACCGCCCACCATCTATCCTCCATCCAGTCTCTTAGAATCACCCCCTCTTTATTTATTATTTTATCCTTCGATTTTCTTTTAAAGCTCTCCCTTTCATGGTACAGGCCACCTTTTTGCTTAATTCTGGCATTAAAGTCTCCCCCCATTACCATCATACCCTCATCTCTCTCTCTCCTAGTAAGTTTTCTACCCTTTCTTTAATCTTTATCATTCCGTCCTTGTTGTACACAGTCGCAAACTTATACATCACCCTTCCTATATTTACAGCCCTCATTTGCACGGCCTCCCTCTCTCCCTCTCCATGAACTTCTTCCTCTAATTCATCACTAACCCCTGTTATAATTCCCCCACCAGCCCTTCCTTTCCTTTTTACTTTGACTTCCTTACCTATACCCCCATGGCTACTTTCGCTCTACTCTATCCCATTCCTTTCTCTCTACTCTATCCCATTCCTTTCTCTCTACCAGTTCAATCACATCAAATTCCTGAATATACCTCCAGAAACTCTCATATTTCTTCTTTAGCCCTACTATGTTCCAGCACAACAACTTTAACATTGCTCCACTCTGCTTTACTCCCACAACTGTACTTCCCCCGAAACTAATTCCCCTCCACTTCCTTCAACACCTACTTATCCTCGTCCCATACCCACATTTTCTCGTCTATTTTTATTTTCCGATACCCTACCTTCACTGCTCTCCCTTCGCTTCTCTCCTTTCTAGCCATGCCATTTAGCATTCTCTGAACATCCCTTTCCTTCCTCGTCAAATCTTGATCGATAAAAACCTTATTGTCATTTATTCTATTTTTGTTACACATTACCCCCAATTTTTCTTCCCAGCTCTCCAAATCCACCACCGCCACTTCATTCTCCTTTCTCCCCTCTATCCTTACTTTCCCTACCTTGCCTTGAACCCACCCTATGCTTCTTTAGCAGCGCTTCCCCCCGTCTCTTTCATCCCCGCTGTTTAGCTTCAATCCTCTTACCACTATGTTATTCTTTAACCCTTATATTTTCTTTAAACCTCTATAACTTTCGGCTTAACTGAGATATTCATTATTTTCTCTTTGATTCTAATATCTTTTATCGTCTTCTTTCAAAATCCGCCGGAAAATTGAAAAAAGGTTTAAAAGTAACAAAATAGCAGCAGTTTTTCTGAAAAAATTTAAACTAAATTTTCTCAAAAAACCCACCTTCAAATTTGTTATCAATTTTTTTTAACTTGTACTTTGATAATAAAGGTGTCGAATTTTATAATTTTTCTTTGAAACAAAGATATATACAGAAAAGGATAACATGAAAGTTTGCACGTCTAAAAAAGTTCGATGAAAAGCGTCTCTTGTTCTTTTGCGATATTTTTCATAGTTCACGAAACAAATTCAAAAACTAAATGTTTAGGGGGGAAAAATTATCTCGGCCTCAAAAATGGTTTAGCCCGTATCGTGCTGCTAAGATGCCTTTCTTTTATTAGTAGAAACTTTACAAAATATATTTTAAAAAATAAAAAAGGTAAAATAAAATTTTTATAAAAGGTAAAATAAGAAATAAAAAATAGGAGTTCGAATCGTTTTTTTTCAAATAAATTATTGTTCCCTATTAATACTTAAAGCAGAGATTTATTTCAAAAATTATTTAATTAAACATGCAAGTATTCAAGACTGCATATTAAAATTCTTTAAATTAAAATTGAAAACTTAAAATAATTGAAAAGGATCAAAATTCAACTAATGATTTAAAATACTGTTGAAATCAAACTTGGAGAGAACTTTTTTGTTTGTAAAAATTTGTAAAATTCTGGGTCAAAAAATAAATTCACTGTTATTTCCTGGTTCTTCTTATTTCCCGAGTTAGCAGATGCTCTGAATAATAAATATGGAACATTTAATCTTAAACTCAAACGATCTGGTGAATACGGTGGGTGTTCGACCAATTCAAATTTTAGCTCTTCAATTTTAGCCATTGAAACGAAGCATGTGTGAACTCGGGCGTTGTCGTGATGAAAGAGAATTTTTTTTCTCGCCAAATGTGGTCGTTTT
>NC_046657.1:92902396-92908566 GCF_010883055.1 Belonocnema kinseyi | reverse complement strand
TATCTAGTCGGGAGTGGTGCTGACTGAAAACAGATGATTTGGAGCGATTCGCGCGCCATGTGTTGGTCATTCTAAGGACTTATTGAACTACCCTCGTATATTAAATTGAAACTATACTTTTATTTTTTTTAATTCTTTGGTGTAAATATAAAATATCGAATAAAAACTGTATATTTATGAGAAATATGGAACATGTTGTCTTACACTGAAACGATATCGGCCCGGAATTCTTCCAACAATATATCCAAACTGCAAATAAAGCCCCTTTCCACTCTAGAACATGAACCTCACTCTCTTCTCCGTCTTCGCAGAGGAAATCGCAACCACAAGCTTAATTGCAATCCTTCTCTGATCTTTACTCTCATTCTTCTAGCCTCTTCGGAAATGGTGTCTGTCTACAAAACCGTACTATTAATTCCCCTTCCCCGTTTCTTGTTTCTCCTTCCTCCTCCACCGATTTTCAAAACCAAAACCTTAGAGTCATAATTTCATCTCTTATGAATGTTCTCCAAGGCTTTTCCCCTATCCTATCTCTTCTTAGCAGTGGACTTATAGGGTCAATTCAATAGCCATCTGCTTCATATCCAGAACCCGATTACCACTGCCTCGATCCCTTAAAATCTTTTATTGATCCGCAATGGGTAATTTTAAAAAATTGAGAATTCTACAATGGAACTGCCGTTGCATAATCCAAACAAAGGGTCCCTGGAATGAATTATTCACAGCGATGATATCAACTTATTAAATGAAACCTGGCTAAAAGATCAAATTAAATTTTTTCTAGGGAAATTTAACATTATTACTTCCCTAGGGGCTCTGAAACATTGTAGTTGGTGGGGAGGCTTAAGCGTGTGGGAAAAGGGGCCAAACGGACCTCGGCCTGCATGCGTGTGGACATAGATAAAAGGACCCCTATAAACGAGCTCTCCTAAGTGATTTGGAAAGGATCCCTATAAACGAGCTCTCCTGGTATGCATGATCTTAGTATGATAGGGGTGAAAGAGCACAGCAAACACGGGCCTTCTGGGTCCCTGGGTCGAGATCCCTCTCGGACCGATCTCCGGTTTTTGGAATCGGCATAGGAATGAGCTGCGGCCTGCACAGCGACCGTGGCACTCATTCAGTCAGGTGGTTACGTAGGTGTCCTAACGGCGTCTCGGGGACGCCGGACTCTTCCAGGAGCTGAGGGATAGACGGTCCCTCTGATTGATGCTATGGAAACCGGAACGGTCAATCAGTCCCCCAATAAGAAAAAACGCATCAACGGTTCCCTGATAAGAATATTGAAGAGGCAAGAGCAGCGGGCTAGTAGAGCAACTGCGATACCTGGAACTTCGGCGACCACAACGCCAATAACTGGCATCGAGTCTCAAAAGCGAGATAGGGGCTCAGAGGGCGCCCTGCCAGGGAGGTTGGCCTAAGTGTGTGAAGAGGCATAAGGCATCCCAGCACACCAGGATACGAGCTACCCAGACTCGATGCTTACCATAGAGCAATTTGAGCTTTTTAGGAAAGCTACCTGAAGGGCGCTCGAAAGAGTAGGCGAGGGGTCTTTGTGTTTGTGGCAGCCGACTCAGCGGCCAAGGATTGGCTACATAACGTTATAATCGAGACAAGGCCTTGGAAAGTCGCAATGCTTAAGGTGAGTGCAATTTAATTGCTCCAGAAGATGGAAAAGGCCACGGCGTGGTTCCCGGGTGAACTGGAAGATCCGTCTGTGGTTCTCCAGATGTTGGAACGATACAACACCCTATTTAAGACAGCGTCCTGGTGCAAATCCGTGTATTTTAGACGAGGGCTCTTGCGGTCCTCAACAACAGGCCCTTCTACCACTTTGGCCAGGTCAACTTTAAGGTGTCCAGCCAGGGGCAGGAGGAGTCTATCGGTGCACAGGACGATCCGGAGCAGACCTAAATGACTGCTTTCGGTCTTACCTTTATATTAGGGGTTTAAGGGGAGTTGGTTTTTGTTTTAGGGACCCTAAGGCGGCCACTCCAAGGGCTTGCATACTGGCGAAGGGAATCTACGTCGTCCCGCTGCTCGAGCTATGTTCCAAAGACCTGATTGTGATAGTCACGGTTCTTAAAGGAATAGGAAGGCTAGTCATAGGATCGGCTTACTTTCCATACGCCGGCAATACCAATCCACCATGTACGTCATCCAGCACGTACGTCAACTCAAGAGGTAACGATCTAGTGGAATACCCGACGTTTCGTAACTCGATCAGGGAGGAAGTCATTGACATTACTCTCTCTACCTCTAGTTTTGGAGACAATATCAAGAAGTAGAGTCTCAGACAAACCCACTCTGGGGTCAGTTTTCCATGGAACTAAAAAGTGTACTCTCAGAGGTGCCCAGGTCAATCGGAGACGTCACGGAAGCCATAAAATCTACTTATGAATGTAATTGTCGACCTTCAAGAATCTGAAAGGCTGGGGAGGGACACTGGTGGAATGGGAAACTCGAAGAGGTTCGCAGTAAAACCAGAGAGAGGTTCAGAAGTGCCAGTACTGGCAAAACGAAAGAACTATGGACCTAATTTACGACAATAAGGGATGAACATAAGGTGATAATACGCGAGGCGAAGCATAAAAGCTGGACCAACTTTTTCGCTGACATCGAGAAAGGAGCAGAGGCGGCTAGACTGGATAAGCTGCTTTCTCGAAATCCGGATTCTTTTCTCGGCACTTTGAAATTGCCCGGCGGGGGATACTCAGAGCCTGATAGGGATACCTTGGCTCACCTGATCAAGATACATTTTCCGGGCTTCACAAAGTTAGGAGAAAAGAAGACGGAACCTAAGAGGCAATAAAAAGGCTGATGATATCATCATTAGGCCGATTGTGCGACTTGCTAGGGCTAGTTTGATGATAGGTTGTGTTCCGACAGCATGAAGGGGTGCGAGAGTAGTTTTTATTCCGAAAGTGGGACAGAATTGTCTACGGTAAGGACTGGTCAAGTAGTTCAACAGCAGTTGACCTAATCGAAGGACAACTAAAGCAGAACGGCCTCGCGATGTGAACCTTCATGGATATCGAAAGAGCCATTAATTATACCCTTGTGTAAAGGTGATCAGGGCGGCTATGCTCGCACACAGCGTGCCCGTTGCAGTCGTGGAATGTACCTCACACGTGTTGGCCCACAGGAACCCAACTACGACTAAGGGTGATACCACCTTATGTGGAACCGTTGACTCGGGATGTACGCAGGGAGGTGTTACATCACCCCTACTGTGGCGCTTGGTAGCACACTTGGAAGCACTAAGAATAGTAGATTCATGGTGCTAGAGGACTGCACTATCAGTCAATCCGAGTAAGACGGATCCAGTTGTATTCACCAGACGGTATAAGTGGGGAACCACTATTACATTGAAACTGGCTTGACAACAACTGGGAATCAAAGGACGAGCCAAATATCTGGGATTCATTCTAGATCAGAAGCTGTCATGGAACGAGCACCTGGAAAACAAGTGCAAGAAACTAGTGACCACTCTATGGCTCTGTAGGAGAGCCATAGGGAAAATCTGGGGCTTGAAACCGGAGACACTTATGTGGATCTACACAGGGATCCTGCGACCTAGCCTAACCTATGTGGCGGTGGTCTGATGAAGCAGGGTCGACCTGACTACTGTGTATTCTCGACTGGAAAGGATCCGGGGACTGATTCTGAGGGGCATCACTGGTGCCTCGACGTCGACACCCACGATGGCTCTGGAGGCACTAATAGGTTTGTAGCTCCTCCATCTTACAATCACGGCCGTGGCTGCGAAGGCGGCCTGGCGATTAAATATGGTTAAAAAATAGCAGTATCTCGACAGTTCTACAATCTGAAATTATGGCCATGCTCATGTGCGCCTACAAGGCAAAGGAGTATGACAATAAGAGAAACATTCGTATATGCTCAAACAGCCGGCTGCTATCATGGCCCTGAATGGAACAACGACCACTTCGCTACTAGTTTGGGACTGCTTTGAGGCACTGAAAAAGCTAGCGATAGATAACCGAGTCACTCTGCTTTGGATCCCTGAACACAGCGGAATCAAGAGCAATGAGATGTTGAATAGGCTAGCAAAGCTAGCAGCAAAAGAGAATTTTACTGAACCTAAGCTAGTCGTAGGCATTTCCAGTAGGTTAGCCACTGAAGATATTAACAGTTGGCTGGCTAAGAAATGTTTATAGAACAAGGAAATGTCCGATACCACAGGCATAAGAGAGGGCTTGAAGAAAGCCCCCTCTGTCGTCTGTGCCGAAAGGATAATGAGACTTCTACTCACAGCCTATGTATCTTTCTCATATTATGAATTCTTTTCTCACAAATATAACTTAAAAAAAGTTTCTTGGGATATTTTTCAGGAAGTCCACGAAAAATAAAATCTTTAATGTTAACAAAAATAACAGTAACCCTTTCTCAGCTCTTCAAGCATATTATGATCTATTTGAAACGATTTATAACAGCCTTTACATAGCCATTCCCGAGTGAACCCTATAATATTCAAGAGTTACATCTTGCCATTGCCACCTTTAAAAGCACGTCCTCTCCAGGACTAGATAAGGTCAACTTTCAGGTTATTCAAAACCTTCCAGAAAATATTCTTATACATTTGTTAAACATATATGACCTAATTTTGGATGAAGGTTACTTTCCAGATCACTGGAACAAATTCTTAGTTTTTCTAATCGGAAAAGCCAATTCCGAAAATTCCGTCATATTGCCTTGGCATTCTGCAGTCTGAAACTCATATAAAGACTAGTAGTTAACAGACAAATTATCCTCCCTGTACTCGAAACTAAGTTTCGAGGCATCATCTTCGACTGGCGCCTCACTTGGGAGCCCCATTTCCAATCTCTCACTCTACGACTAGAATCAGTTATCAACATTATAAAGTTTTTGAGAGCCACTTGGTGGGGTTCAGGCCCGTGAGCCTTACGCATGTTATACCACTCTCTAATTATAAGTATTTTAAAGTATGGCTGTCAAGGCTTGTGTATTTACCACACCAAAATATTCTATAAAATTTTCAAACTACAAAATAGAGTTTCAAGACTGATCTTAGGCTTCCGTGTTTCCACCCCTATGCCAGTAATGTTTGCGAAGCTGAAAGAACCACCTTTATATTTCGCATCAAATTTTTCAACAGAAAATATATCCCAAAAATCTTTTCAACTGAAAACCACCCTCTGTTCCAACTACTCTACCACTTAGACCAACGTACACAAGAAAAGAACAAACTAAATCTTCGCCAAGCTATCCCACTCCTCAATGCTTTCGTCTTCTAAAAAAATATACCCCCCACATTATTTACTCCGCCTACCCTATATATTATCTACCTAATTACTCCATCCAATTTGAATATCCCAACATTTACTTTCAGTGAGTGAAAAACTACAAAGAAATCCGCATCCAAATTTAGAATTTAGGAGCTTTATAGAAAATAACCATAAAGATGACTTCATCTTCTTTACAGATGACTAAAAAACTGAAACCCAACATACAGGAATCGTCATCACTTGCCTCTCCATCCAAATTTTTAATAAACATAAACTTTTCCACCTAGCCTTTACTTTTACATCTGAAGCGAATGCCATTTGTGAGTTCCTTGATAATAATAAGTGAGAAACTATCCCCGTCATTTATCTATTCTCACTCCCGAAGTGGTTTTTCTTTCTATCTCAACTTCAACAACCTGAAACGTAACTCATTCTGCATCTATAATATTAGAAACCTCCTCCATCAAGCTAAATCTAAAAACATTTTCATTTATTTTTACTGTATTCCTGGTCATAAGGGAATCTTGGGTAATGAGATTGCAGACAAACTTGCTAAACTAGCTTACACGGATGGCTCTTATTCGGATGACAGAATCCCTCATACAGACCTCTTTGAATTAATCTCCACTCAACTTCTTGAAATCTCTAATATATTCCTAATGAATAAGAGTAAAAATAGAAATGTAGGCCTTCATTATTTTAAATTTAACTTCGCCGAATCCCCTAAACCTTGGTTTTTAAACACCAATTTAAGTAGACGTGATATAGTTAACATGTCACGCTTGAGATGTAATTACTCCACCCTAGCAGATAGCCTTGCCAGAGTCAACTTTACAGATTTCTTCTAATGTTCCTGTGGAGATGAAACGGAGAAAATTAACCATGTTGTTTGGGCTTGTACTC
>NC_046657.1:92883146-92902296 GCF_010883055.1 Belonocnema kinseyi | reverse complement strand
ATTTGCATTTTCTTTTTCCCTTTTTTCACTATTTTAAAAATGCACGACTTTCTCTCCATGCTTTGAATCCCACACTTTAAAGGACTTGCGAACCCCACAGAGTTGTGATTACTAGCTGTTCACTCTTCACAATTTGAACTACCGCTTAAATGCAAGCTTACTCTACCGACTCTATATGAATTCATACACTTTGCTATGGCCGGATAGGTCCCGCTGTTACCGGCAAGAGGACCTAGTGCTAAAAACGAACTCACCAAAGAAGAAGAACCCGCTTGCCTAAGATGGGACTTTGTGCTCCGTCCCGTTCATTTATAGGTCCATGTTTGGAAACAATGTTTTATGAACTGTCCTAGCCAGTGGCAATACCCGCGAATGTTATCCTTAGAATTACAATTTCATTGCGGGCGATCAAAATTAGGTCGATAATGGTTTGTCTGTCCTTGAGCCTAATTCCAATTCCTATTATTATCGTAATTATTCGTACTTTTATTTACCTTCTCGGTTTTCATGGCAGAGTGCGGACCACTGGGATTCAGTTGTTGACCCCGGCACTAGCTAAGAAATCTTTGTTGTGTCTGACATCTTAATTTTATTTCCTCTTGAGCTGTAGCTATTTTTCCTGATTTAAATAATCTTTGAATTTCAGTTTCCTAAACTGCTTTGATTTTCCCGTCTTCTCTCAATGATCTTGTAACTGATAAACTTCTTTCCACCTCAATGGCAGAATCTACTGCTGTTGTTCATTTTGTAAGCATCCAAAATTTGGTTTCCGCTTTCGTGAATTCGAGCATCGGAGGAAATAACCTTTTCACTCTCCCATTAATAAACTTTAGCCCATTTCCTCTGCAATTCGAAAACAGTTTTGACCGGTGCATAGACCCTTTTTAAGCGATCTATCAAATCCTCAATTTTAGTGTATGATGCTCGTGGTGAAATCATTTAATTGTTCGCTACCGTTATTAATTTTGGATTCGACAGTTTTTCGTTTCAGTTGGGACGGGTTTAAATGCAGAAAATTTTAATTTGTTTATGTTAGACTCAATGCGTTATGGATGTTTCGAAAATTGATGAGCTGTATGGTTAGTATTACCAGGTAATTCTAGAAGTTCTTCAACAAGTTCAGGTGTTTGAGTTTTATTTTTGTTTAAGAATCCTAACAAGGTTTTCTCTCTTCTTGTAAGATCACTATCTACAGCGGGCAGTTTTCTTCTTTGACTTCATAATTATCTTCTAGGTTATTATGAATTCTCAGATTGAAATACGTTTGAAGTGCAAGCGGTGCCACGCCTATTAAATCCAAATCCCGTTTATCTTCGTCTGTTATAGTGTTTACGAGGTTTGAATATTCTAAGATAGTACTACTACTAAGTACAACTACTACTACTGTAGGGAGTTTCACCTAATGCAGGGAATTTTTTTGCAAAATTTTCGTGAATTCTGTCGTTTCGAGGTATAATCCGATTTGAACAAAAATCATTACCTACGGGTTTTTTGAGTCACATATTCCAAATATCGCATCGAACAAGAAAAACTTAATATGGCGGATCCAATATGACAAAGAAATATCTTGGTTGAATTATTCCCAAATAGATCAAACTCTTTTTATTGAGGTTTCCTTCGTGAAAACTCAAATCTCGAATACAAATTCAACATTTTGTACATAATATTCGAAAATTTTTCGCAAAACCCCCCAAAAATAAATTTTATACCATTCAGATCATTTTAAAAAGATAGATTTTCATCATATTCAATCCTCAGGTAGTGAATTGTAACGCCGTGTTTTTATAAGCGCAATTTTCGTTTTTTCGAGGGTTTTAAATTAAAGTTAACCATTTTTTTATCTTCTTCGATTTTTTTCTTACTACACAAAAAATAAGACTGCCATATATGATACCTTTACCATATATGACACCTATTCATAATTGTTGAAAAATATCAAATAATTCCAACTTTAAGGATTTTATTTTATTTTTTGACGTAGCATTTTAGTGTCCAGTAAATTGCGAAATACTGAGTTTTTCTCATTTTTCACATGTCCAAATTCAAAAACAATACATATCTGTATTAAACATCGTGGTTGACATTGATTCTATGAGAAGTACTTTTTTATTTTTCAAAACATAGTAAGTAACTGACTACGATTTTTCTTCTTTCAATTTCGTTTTTTTACAAATACGGAAAGCTTATCTAGTTAAACTTCTAGTAAGCTTTTATTATCTTTCATAGTATCTTCGAGCTTATTATAAATAGAGAGTTTATTCTTCTTGTTACATAGACAGTCCTATTACCCATGTGAACTGCCTTACCATGAAATTCTTGTTTTTTTATCCTCTTAGTTGTGCCCTGCATCAACAAGGATTGTTTTGAAATTTACATAAGTATTATTATGGACGGCTTTTTCAAAACATCTCCTCGTCTTACGATCTGACCTATAACTATATTGAAAAGTATGATATATGCATCCTTTTATAAAATAAGATTTTTTTATCATTTATATGTTTATTTTAATAATCTAAAAAATACAATTTGCATGGATAACACGATTAAAAAATCCGTTTATTTCTACTATAATTAAATAATTTATTATTAATCGAAAATACATTATTAACACTGGATCGGAACAGGCCTGAAAAATTAAGCGGGTTAGATAGCGACATCTTTCACACTTGGGAACGCAGAGCATTACAGTGAGAAAGGTTTAGAAGTGTCCTCAGACATGTTCGAATCCTAATGCTACCCGAGAGTTTGGTGTTACCATACAAATTCACGAAACACGCATTCTTGTTCCCTTCATCCTCTTAGTCGTGTGCTGTGACAAGAACGATTGCGAGCCATGCCATGTCCATTCATCTAAAGAATTTCAGCTATTGTCAGTAATTTTTATGAAAATTCTCATATACACATAAGTTCTTTAAAGTGTTAAAAGAGAAAACCTAAAATAATCTTTTTTTGATTAAAAAGAAAATAGGAGATATTCAAAATTGAAAATTTTGTTCCTTGTTTTCTTAAACATCCATAACTTTAGAGATTTCAATGATATTGAGATCTAGTTTTTTTTAATTATTCGTAATAGGACGCAGTTTGGAACAATATTTGTTGAAAAACATTATTTCAAAAACTTCTTGGATTCTTCAAAACATCAATTTCTAGAAAACCCCAATTTTTATTTTCTTTATTTTTTCATATGGATAGCTTACAATGTCCTTTAAAAGCCCTGTCAATATCAAAATGTGATGTCCCTTAGTTTTCGAGAAACAATAGAAGAAATATACGCCAAAATGATGCACATGTTATGAAATCCCATATGAACAATAGACGAACAGTGGTGTACCCAGCTCCTGAGAGTCTATACTCTGAAGTTCGTGCATACAATTAAAATATTCTTCTATACATTCGCATATTGCTTACATGATTTTTCACTTCATGTGCATCATTTTGTCGTACATTTTAAAAAATTATTTCTCGAGAACTAAGGGAGATCCCATTTTTATATTTACATGGCTTGTAGAGGACATAAGCTATCTATATAAAAAAATTAAGAAAATAAAGAGTGGCTTTTTTCAGAAATTCAGTTTCAAAATTAGTTTGTGGAAAATCCAAGGAGTTTTTGAAATTTTGTTGTTACATTTGAATAATCTCCACGTAACCGCAGATTTCAGCTAATGCGTATCTTACATACTCCTTAATAAAATCCTAACAGAAATCAGCGGCCTTAATGAGTATATAAGCAGTAGGATAATAATATTGAAATGTCTCTTTTGATATTTTCATAATAGGCATAAGAAGATTCGGAAATACCACTTCTGAATTATCGTACCTGTTTATATCAGTCAGGACGTGCAAAAATTAACATAATATCGGTTCTACGAGGGCAACTACTTCACTCGCATGATGCCGAGTGCAATTCTGAAGTGCAAATTTAAAAATAGTTTTATTAAGAAAGGCAACTGCAAGAGTTAAAGGTACGTTAACAGGCCTTAAGAAGGCTCTAATGTTCACCATAGTTTTATTTGGGCTTATACCTTAAACAAAATCGATTAAATTCATCATAGTCATTGCAACAACAATGACTTTAGCTTCTACAAAGGACTAATTTGAGACCTGCGCAGGCGAAACTCTCTCTCTGTTCTTCAAGATAGAACAGAAAAATTCATTCTCATTTTGCATACTGTTGATACCACGGGTTATCTGCTCTTTCGTTTGATGATGACCGGCAGCTTCTGAACATCAACTCAGCGAAAATAAAATTCCTTTTGAAATGTATGTAACAAAGTTACAAGTACCCCGCTATCGTACGGCCCTGTGGGCCCAATTTTAGGAGTGGGGAACGACACCCCCAGTCCATATAAGCATAAACTTGCCTCGGAGGCGAGTTGTCCTCTCGTTTGGTGCTCACTACACGCTCCGTGGGTCGGTACCTTGTTCGTCACTCCTTACCCCTGCGCTTCACGACGCCACCCGATCTTCCGGGATCATCCTCAAGATTTCAGCCCCCTTGCTGAACCACCGACTGCTCTACAACCTTGGCTTCGCTGTTTTTTAGAAGAAGTGCGTATAGGATAAATGTATTTAGTCGAAAAAAGTGCGGGTAGACTGTTATAGATTTCCGTTAAAATAGTTGGTATACTTCGCGTGTTCGCAAGCTCTGCCACCTTTAATAAAATAAAAAAATCACCCTGAGAAAAAATTCCTTATCTGTATTCCTTGTAGCAGGATTGGATAAGTGAGGGGTTTAAACAAAAAATCGTAAACAAAAATAAATAAAATACGGTTAGAAAAAACGGAAATGAATTTCGGAAAAATAAAACAAGAAAATAGAATTTACTAGCAGGAGGGAACTAGATAGAATAGAAAAGATGAGAAAGTTAACAAAAAGCTAGAAGAAAATTGAGCAATAAATACGAAAGTTACAAAAAGAAGCGGCGTCAGTAACGAAAATTGGCGCGCAAACTAGGAACCAGTGACGTCATAGAAACAACCCTAACACTTCCCGCCCCCAGTGGATACGTCCGCAACACGGTCAGGCCAAGCGCAACCGCGAAGTAGTAAAAACCGAGACGCTCACTTAAGTGAACGTGCCGGTTTTTAATCAGCCGTAAAGAACCCCTGAGCTAGTCCGTACAAAAAAAGAAAGGTGTTAGATAAAGGATTAAAAAATCGAATAAAGTTAAGGTCCGGTAGAATAAAAATTATTCTAAAAATGGCAAATCCGGTTGAAAATACAAGAGAAAATAGGGAAACTAATGAAATTCCGGAAATTATACTGGAAGAAAATAATGCACAAGCAGATTCAGGTAACTTTGAAAACGAAAATATTATTATTCAATCGGTCGAAGGAGAAAATAGAATAGAAGAATTAACAAGAAATTTGAAATTAGAATTTGTAACGGTACGAAACAGAGAGTTAGAATTTGGGGAAAAAGATACAAATCAAGCGAAAGGTGCATTCCCAAGAACGACAACACAAAAACAGACGGAAAGTACCCCAAACCCAAACAAACAAAACCATACCTTACATAGACACGAAATTGGAATACTATCTCCAAATACTGAGAATACCTTAAGTAACTGGAGACTAGAAAATGAGAGCAGTAGAAGTTTTGAAAATCTTGAATCAGTAACGTATAGAATAGATAGAGAAATTGGAAATAAGATAAAAGAATTCGAAATATTAAAAAGAGACAGGGAACGATTAGAATTGAGTCGGTTAGAAAGGGAAGAAACTCTTAGAAAAGAAAGAGATAGGATAGAAAAAGAAATAGCAGAGAAAGCAAGAGTAGGTCGCGAAAAATTACGAATGGAAATAGAAAGACAAGAGAAAGAAAATGTGAGAATCAATAATAGAACGTTCGAAATTGATTCTTTTTTAGATAATAATAATGAATTTTGGAATGAGGCACAAGAGTTGATAAATTTTGAAGGAAAGAAAAGTGATAAAATCAAAATCAAAGAACTTTCAGAAGAAATTAAAAATTTAAACGATAAAATGGATCGAATTTGAAATTCAAGTCAAAATTTAATTTCTCGAAGTAATAAGTCAAGAAATGTGCAAAATACGGTTCATTTCGAAGAGACAGAATTAGATTTTAATCAGCAAAGGCACTCGTTAGCAGGTGCACGGAATAGAATGACAATAAATAGGATTAGCGGTCAAAGGGACGAATACCCATTACCGAGACCGGTACAAAGGCAATCAATTATGCGAAAATCAAATCTACCTCGATGTCAAACAGACTTGCAAGGTGGAATAGATAGAAGTAGATCGACCGATATGGAAAGAGAAGAGATGAATGAAAATAATATGAATGAAATTCCAGCAACTCTCTTTCCTTTCGGAATGATACAAACCCCTTTCCAAATAATGTCAAATTGGCCGATTAAATTTAAAAATAACACGGAAAATAGTTCAACTTATTTTTAAAATAATTTAATCAGATTTAAAAGAGGGTATAAAATTAATGAACGAGACATTTTAGAAAATTTAGATGCTGTTTTCGAAGACGAAGCATTAGGTTGGTTTCAAGTAAATAAAAATAATTGGCAATGTTTAGATCAATTTATTGAAGATTTTAAAGAAACTTGCTTAAATGAGAGATATACTGAAACAATTAAAAATAAAATAAAATTTTTCAATCAGAAAAAATACCAAGACATTCATGCTTTTGTTACAGAAATTAAACAATTATTTGAAAAATTAATGCCACGTCCGAGCCTAGAATGGTCGAGAATGGGAAACAGAATTATCAAAATCTAAAATTAGAAGTCAACAATTAAGCATTTTAGATAAAGAGGATAATAAAAATAACAAAAGTAAAAATGATCCAGGAAATGATAAAAGTCAAAATAATATTAAAAATGAGAATCAAAATAGAAATAAAAATCAGGATCAAAATCAAGAAAGACAATTTAGGCCGAGGTATCGTTACCAACAAAATATGAAACAATACAAACCAAGAGTCCCAAATGGAAATCCAAAATTTTTTAATCCAAGATTTTCAAATAATAATTCGAATTATACAAATAATGAAAGATATCCAGAAAATCAGAGGTCTATGCATAATAACAGTAATTTTACAAATTAAAACACAGCTGGCCAAGCATTATTGTATGCAATGAATCAGCTGTTAGGGAACACACAGACACAACAAACAAATAATTCTCCGCAAATACCAGCGCTCTTATATAAGGCGGAAGAAAATAATAACAAGTCAGAAGACAAAAGGAATGATAAAAATAAAAATTCAAAAAACTTAAAAGATGAAAATAGTAGGGATGATAGGAATGGTGAAATAAATTCAAGTCGACAGGATTTTATGGATCCAAACTTAGGAAACGAAAATTTTAATTACAGATCGCGAGAACCCTTAACATGCTACAATTGCGGGAAAATAGGCCATATTTGACGGGATTGTTGGTATAGTTTAGATCAGGGAAACGCATACGGTCGCTATTAAAGACGGAAAATAGCAGACAAAACCAGAGACCGCCAGAATTACTTGACACAGACACAAATGACTCGGAAGAAACAAGATTCCACCTTATGATAAGTTTTGAAAATCATAAATTTGAAGTGTTAGTTGACACCGTTGCAAACTCACTCTTATATAGGTGAAAATTTTATAAATACAGTAAAACAATTAGATTACGAAATTAAAAAACCAATAAATGACACATTAATGGTAGCTAATGGTCAAAAATTAAAAATTACAGGACAAGTTTTGATCCCTATCATAGTAGGGCATACGAAAAAAAATATTTATTGTTCAGACTGGTACCAAATTTAAGATCGATAGGAATAATAGGAACCGATATGATTAAAAGATTAGGTTTAAAAATGTATTATGAGAACAAGATTTGGTGGTTGACACAATTACCAAATATTAAATATGCGATTGAATCAAAGTTAATTAAAATGCAGGAGCCAATATTTAAAGAAAAGAAAGAAAATGCGAAAGAGAATGAGAATAGGGAAAGTGATAAGAGTAAATTAAAATTCGGAGCCGAGATTAGCCTGCGAAACGACATGCGAGAGAAAGAGACAGATTTGCTACCGTGGGAAGTCTCTTCTCCCGTTTCGCCACATACCCCACCCCAACCCCTCCTTAGAGGTGATGCACTAGACTCGATCCCGCCAGCAACCCAGCAGGCACAGAGTGTACGGGGGCATGGTGCCCCACAGCCTAAACCCTATAAGGCGAGCAACGCAACACTGGCACGTGCCAGCGTGGGCGTCCAAAGATTAGATAAGCAGGCTAGTCAAAATATATAGAGAGAAAGGAAAACAAATAAGGATAGAAACAAAATAAATACAAAGTTACAGGTGAAAAATAAAGATAGGAATTTAAATATAGAATTTAAAGGGCCATTAGAATGCATTAAAGAGAAAAATGATTCTAAATTAAAGACGGAATTAGATAAAAAGGAGGAAAAAAATGATTCAATGATAGAAAAATTATTCGCAATTAGGAAAAGTGATTGGTATAATTTTAAGAATAATGCGGTTATTAATAATAATATAAAACGCGTAAAAATAGAAAGAAAGAAAAATTTAGAATTTTGCGAGGAAATTTCTGAAGGGATAATAGAGTTGAATGAAGCACAATAAGTGCAATTGGAAAATTTAATTAAAAGAAAAATTACGAATCAAGGAACAGAGTTAAAACCGACACATCTAAGTAGTCATAAAATAAAAGTGCAAGGTCATGAACCAATTAAGCAAAGATACTATTATGTATCGCCAAAAATTAGAGAGTTTATGTATAAGGAAGTAGACAGGCTTTTAGAGGAAAAAATCATAGAACCTTCTAGTAGTGACTGGTCCAACCCTATAGCAAAGGAATGTATCAATTTAAAAGGATGCCATTTGGATTAACAAATGCTCCTGTACATTCCAGCGCCTGATGGACAAAATAATAACACCAGAATTAAATCCAAATGTATTTTGTTATCTTGATGATATAATTATAGTTTCAAAAAATTTTGAAGAGCATTTAAAATATTTAGAAATAGTTTTAGATAAAATTGAAAATGCAGGTTTAATAATAGGTTTGGATAAATGCGAATTTGGATATCCAGAAATAAAATATTTGGGTTTTAAAGTTAACGAAAAAGGATTACAAGTTGATGAAGAAAAAATAGAACCAGTTTTAAATTTTCCAAGGCCTAAAACAATAAAACAAGTTCAAAGATTAATAGGAATGGCATCATGGTACAGAAAATTTATCCCAAAATTTGCAGAAATAATAAAGCCACTGCAAAAGCTATTAAAAAAGGAAGTAAAGTGGGAATGGTCTGATAAATAGGAACAGGCATTTACGACTATCAAACACTTCCTAACGACGGTACCAATACGTAAATACTCAGCTTCAGAAAAAGAATGTTTAGCAGTAGTTTGGGCGATTAGAAAATTTAGACCGTACTTGGAAAGCTATTCTTTTAAGGTTATCACAGTTCATATTGCATTGAAATGGTTGCACAATTTAAAAAATGCAACAGGTAGATTGGCAAGATGTGCTTTAGAATTATTAGAGTACGATTACGAAATTATGTACAGAACGGGAAGTTTAAACCATGTCCCAGATGCATTATCAAGATCAAAGGAAAATGAAATAAAAGTTTCTAGTATTTTATCAAGTATTGTAGAAAACAAATAAAAATATTTTAAGGAAATTGAAGATAACTGGTATAAAAATAAAATGATTCAGATTTAAAATAAACCAGAGGAAAATCCTAATTGGCGTATACGCGATAATCAATTGTACTTTTACAGACCCGACCCTTTAAAATGCAGCTTAAATTTAAATAACAACCCGTGGAAATTAACAATACCAAAAGAATTGCGAGAACAAGTTTTGATTGAAAATCACGATAATAAACAAGCAGGACACATAGGCATGGAAAAAAATACGCGAAAATTTCCGAAAATTATTTTTGGCCCGGAATGTATTCTGAAACTCTTAAATATGTAAAAGAATGCGATATTTGTCAGAGAATAGAACCAAAAGTAAACAATCAGATAGGTATGATGAGAAAGCGAATAATCGAAGAACCATGGACTGTAGTAGCATCTGATATGATGGGTCCATTACCAATGACAAAATCGAGAAATCAATACATTTTAGTTTTTGTTGATATGTTTAATAAATGGGTAGAAATAATTCCAGTTAAAAATAAATTATCGTCAACCGTTGAAAAAGAATTTCATAAGCGTATAATTTCGAAATGGGGAACACCTAGAATTTTGTTTACAGATAATGGAAAAGAATATGTAAATAAGCCAATAATTAATTTGACGAAAGCTTTGGGTATTAAACATTCGAAAACTCCTAAATATCATGCACAGGCAAATCCGACTGAAAGATGTAATAGATCAATTAAAACAGCAATTAAAGCGTATTTAGAAAAAGACCATAAAACATGGGATGAAAATTTAGATGATCTGCAATTCGCGTTAAATACTAGTAAACATTCGTCTACAGGTTTTACACCAGCTTTTTTAAATTTAGGTAGATAACTTCAACCCTTACAAGCTTTAAATAAAGATTCAGACGGAAAAGACGAAATAGAATTTCAAGAGTCAGAAAAATGGACAGATAGAATGAAAACATTAAAAATAATTAGAGAAGAGGTAATTAAAAATTTAGATACCGCAAATGAAACGCAATCTAGATATTACAATCTTAGACGTAGACCTATAACTTTTGAAATTGGCGGAAGAGTACTAAAAAACCATAAAACACTGTCGAACAAAGGGGAAGGAATAGCTCAAAAATTAAATAAAAATTTTGAAGGACCATTTTTTATTAAAGCAAAGATTTCACCAACAATCTACGAATTAAAAACTAAAAATGGAAAATCACTAGGTAATTGGAACATAAAAGATATCAAAAAATTTATTAGTAAAGAGTAGATTTTGATTTGAATTTTTCTTTGAAATGGCATACAGGTGAATGACTTCATTTTTAACACTACTGACATTGACAAAAAATGACACTAACACATACACCAAAAATAGACCGAAAAACAGAAAAACATTTATTTACAGAGAGATGGACCAAAGATTAATATTAAAATGCCGGGACTGCCATGCGCAGTTGTTCGGAAGGGAGCAACTCCAAAATCACATTTGCGGAGCATGAAGTGTGCTTCAAAACAACCGCCTCTCAGCAAAATTGCGGAGCAGAAACAAGCAAGATGGGAAGCAGAAGAAAAAAGAAAGAAACAAGAAGTAGAAAAAGCAATAAAAGAGGAAATAAGGAAGATACGAGAAGGAGAATTAAGAAAGGTAGCACAAGGAGATAGAGAGGAAGGACGGGACGTCGACAATGCTAGAGCGAGGCATGAGCAAAAGAAACGCAACCAGAGAGTGCAACTGATAGTAGCCACTGAAAGATTAAAAAGGGGTCTACTGTCAGCTGTAGACTGGGAAGGAATGTTAGCATGGAGGAAAGAAGAAGAAGAGAAAGAAAAAAGTAAGGGAAGAGAAAGAAAAAAGGAAGGAAATACAAAGAAAAATAAAAGAATTTGAGGAGAGGATAAAGAAGCAGGAGGAAGAATGGAGGAAGAAGAATAATTAATTATTAAAAGAAAAAAAGATTATGTGGAAGGGAGTAAAATAAAATAATTTATATGTTTTTCCACACAAATTACAGAAAAATTAATTTTTTTTGGCTCTCCCTCTACAAACACAAAATAAAACATCGTTTTACTCGTTATATACACCACAGATATAGATTCTATTAAATTTTGTTCTAAAGAAACGACTTTTACAAAGCAAAATATATAATTTAAAAAAATAAATATAAATACGACTATAAGAGGCCAAGATTGATTTATAATTAAAAATAAAAGTAAAATTTAGATATAAGTTAATTTTCAGGAAAGAAGAGTCACGGAAAAGCAGAATCTTAAAAGGATACTCATAGGAATGGATAAAACAGAAAATTTTGAAAAAATATATTAAGATAAGAAATTTGGAAAAAATATATTTCAAATAAAACTCTAGATTTTACATGTTTTTGAAATAAAATGAGAAAAAAGATAAAACTACCACGTTCCGGATTTGACCCGACTCGACCAGAACCAGATATATAAAAGGAGGTTGGATCGAGATAAATCAGAATTTCAAAGAAATTATTAAAATCGCATTCAAGAAGGAAGAAGGGACAATTATAGAAAATAATATGGAAGACGAGGAAAAGCGAAGCAATGGGGAAAAAGAAGATGATTTCTATTTACAAATAGCCGTTTCCGATGAAGAAGACGGTTTCACATTTGACCTGGAATTGGAAAGGTGCGAGGTAATCCTTAAGGAATAAACCTCGTCCCGGACAGAGGGGGGCAGGTTGTAACAAAGTTACAAGTAGCCCGCTATCGTACGGCCCTGTGGGCCCATGATTAGGAGTGGGGAACGACACCCCCAGTGCATATAAGCGTAAACTTGCCCCGGAGGCGAGTTGTCCTCTCTTCTGGTGCTCACTACACGCTACGTGGGTCGTTACCTTTTTCGTCACTCCGCACCCCTGCGCTTCACGACGCCACCCGATCTTCCGGGATCATCCTCAAGATTTCAACCCCTTGCTGAACCACCAACTGCTCTGGAACCTTGGCTTCGCCCCCCGGGTGCGACTTTTGAACTACGTTTGTGAGTCTAGTTTAAATAAACCCTCGTTACTTTACCTTTTTTATCCTATTATTGACTTCACCCACTTCTCGACGTTTCACCTCCTCACCCTTCCTTAATTTGCGAGATCCCTCTCATGTATTACCATCAGAGATAGTTACCATCAACCAGTGTAGATATCATTCCACCATCTGTGAAAATAGAAAAAAAAACACTATCGATCAAGTTAACTCTTTACGTAACAGAAAATACTTAACGTTCATTGAGACAAGATGGAAAATCAATTTATTAGAATTTGTTAAATAAATTTTTGCTGAAAAAGATCTACTCTCTTCGCTTCACTTCGAAACCTTTAATACTTCAAATCTCAAGATGCAAGTAAAGTGATATCATCGCCATTTCGTTTCAGAGATGGGAAGTAGTTCACAAATATTGTATTTGATGTATCTGAAATACAAACTGCATTAAGACAAAATACATTTGAAATACATCACGGGGACATACAATTAGGTAATGTAGATAAAATAGAGCTACAAAATACATTTGTGTATTTTGATCGAAATCATTTAAAATCAGGCAGGTTCTGCACTTGAAGTTGCAGAATCTTTCAAGGACGACATATGTTGTTTTTTAGAGGAAATTAGGCGATACGTATTTTTGAGATTTGTGAGAAAAAAAAATTTGACGGAGTTATGTGTATTTGACATTTTCGCTATATTTTTTAAAACCCCCCCAAATATTTCTTTAATTTTATATAACTTTTGAAATAATTCAGATATTGCTGCTTTTAAAAAAAATCCACACTTATATTTTTTGCCGATTTTTTGTTAAATTTACACTAATATGAGGAAAATACTTTCACTGCTTTTTCCATCCGTTCATCAGATAATCTATATTAATATTTATCGATTTTATATACATTTTGTATACATCAGTATTACCTCAAGGTCAGAGGCAATCTCTCCGCAGAAGAAATTGGCTCTCTGGGAAGTTCTGTATTTTATCTTAAGAAATTAATAATTAAGCAGGTATTTGAGCTTCCTATGAAGATTATTAATATCATTTGAAAAAAACTTTAATCCTTGACGAACCTAAAAAGAATAATAGTTCAAAAAGTTGACTTGGTTTAGTATAACTCTTAAGCGGCGATATAGCTATTATTAAATTCAATTTTCGAATAAATAACTATCATTAAATTTAAATAGAGATATTTTAAACAGTGAATTTCTGCATATGAATTTAAAATATTTCAATAAATCTAAACGTATTAATTTATTCTTTACTAGAATTATTAAGGAATGTGTCACGTCCTGCGACTTTTATAATAATAATAAATAAGTAAATGAACAAGTTAAATGATTATATTCAACATCCAATTATTATTGTAAACAAAACCTCGTATTGTTAAAATCATTCGTGAAGATCAAATTTGTAAGGAACGACGCAACAGTGTAAGGTTATCCCCACAGCCCAAGAAAAGCTATGCATCATCTTTTGCACAAAAAATATGCTGGTACCTATAAGTATGTACACAGCGCAATAAACAAAAATAAGCGATACACATAAATATTCTCAGAGCTAACAAAACCAGCAGACTACACATTAACTGAAGAGCCATAAATTAAGCAGCAAGCCAACACTGAAAACAGACTAGATTTTCAGTCCCATGCGTTTACAAAATGCTGGTACCTACACCACATGTACATCATTTAGTCATTCTGACCTACATATTTCTATGACGGAGACCAGCATCTTAGATCTAAAAGCAATAAAAAAACTTAATAAAGATGACAGATATAGGAGGACAAGCCATTCACACACAACCAAAAGGAAACACGCAAACCTTATGCTCTTCTACGCATCATAATATCTTACCCTTGGACACCTTGGAAGGGATACCATATATTTTGGTAACTGCGCCATTCTCCACATTTGGGCACATCAAGATTCCTAATCACTGATTGGCTATCTCATTAATTACCCCCATGGTACTTTGAAAGGGATACAAGGCATTATGGTTACTGCGACATCCTTCATATATGGGCATATACATCATTCTCAACGCCCATTGGACATCTTACTTGGACGTCTTAGTTTAGTTTAGTTTAGCTTAGTTTCTTCCTGTTTAGTCGATTATATTCCAGCTTCAGTCTTTAGTCCAGTCTCAGTTAGACAATCCAGATTGTAAAGAATCTTCGAAACCCTAAACTCCGGTCCAAAAGTCCTGGCCCGTCAACCATATAAACTTCCGGACTAGTACATCATTTTATTACAGCTGTAAAAATTGCTCCTCAAAACAAACGTATTAAAATTAAAAATAATGAAATTATTTGAAGAATGAATAAAACTTAGAAGCAGTCAATCTTGTAATATAATAATAATTTTTATAAAGTTGCTTTTGGGTTTTATTAAACTCTCAAATCATTTTATTATTTTTAATTTTTGTCCTATGTAAGGAATTAGTAAAGTTACGAAACGTTACTGTATTACAATCTTTGTTTAATGACAAACTTTTGTAACAGTAATATAATAATACACTAGCCTGGAAGTTGTCTTTGACTTCTGTATTAAGTGCCCGGTAATAAGCGTTGAATTCAGAAAAATTAAGAATTTGTATTCCTATGAATACGCCATTTTTCCTCCGTCTAAAAATCCCCCAACGGGAACAGAAAAAGTGCAAATCCTATACCTCTCAATCTACTTAGTAAATTTTAACGAAAGCATTTATTTAACCTATTTTTTATTATTAAATCTTTTTATAACTTATAAATTCGAAAAATATTCAAATTTATATTTATTTATATTTTAATAATTTATTCAAACGTCTTAAAAATCCAACAAAGAAACAAAGACAGGTGGGAAAATCGCGCATTCAAAATAACAGAAGAGTCTTCATTTTTGCGCTGCAATCTGAAAATAGTAATTTTTCTCTATTCTACGCTTATTACCGGGTAAAAATATTAGGCAATTTCAGTATAAATGATTGTAAGAATAATAAGCGGGAAATTGCATGAATCAGCTAAAGATGTGATTTTTTTGTTACTACTAAGTATATTTAAAAGTCGAATAAACATGTACATTTAGCAATAAAACTCTATTCTGTCTTACATTTTCAAAACATGGAAATAAAAAATACATTAGTTCTTATTTCATTGCCTTCTGATTTTGTCTGCAGTTTTTACATTACTTCTACAAATACAACGAAATTCATTCATTATCATTTTAAAGAATATATATAATTAGCATAAATCAATAATAACAAACATATGAAAAAAAAACAATACTTTTCTTTCTAAAATAAGGTATTACCCATGCGCGATCCATCGACATGTAGAAATGGACCGGTAACGCTTTGGGGAGAACTGAAATGGGCTCTAGAGAGAGAAAAACCATATGAGACGTAGACCTGCCTTTATCTATTTCAGGACTCTGTCAAGTGATTTGGTGGCCCCGGGTATTGCCTAAATATTCTAAAGGTTAATTAAAAAAATATAAACAATACATTAGATATTTGTAGTTATAATAAATAGAATTTTAAAGAACATTCATGCAGAATAACCTGTTTCAGATAGTTTTGTGAGTTCAAAAATAATGTAAAAACTGTCAAAAATTTGAACAATATTTCTACAACATAAAAAATAATCATTTGTATTGCATAGGTACAAAACTTCATATTTTGAGGGTTTGTTTTTGATGTAACATTTTTTATTTTACTATATTCAATAACTTTACTTACGTATGATAACATATCCCCGTATAAACGTCTTGACAACGCCCACAAACTACACAGGCTGCTACAATTTTTATATTTATTTACAATAAATTAGAATTAAATAAATTATAAATAAATCAATTCTGAAAAGTGCGATTAACATCACATTATTGGGACACTCGCGACACAAAGCACGGTCCTGTGCTGCGCCAAACTTCACCCAACGAAAATATTCTCGACCAATCAGCTTTATCTAGAAAGAGATAGGTCTACATCTCATATGTTTTTTCTCTCTCTAGAGCCCATTACCGTTCTCCCCACAGCATTACTGGTCCATTTCTATATGTCGATGGCGCGATCGCCTCTTTCGATTCATAAGGATAGGGGAAGGTTCCAAAGAGGAAAAAACAGTGGAGCTGTTCAAATGGCTGTCTTATTTCCATTTGCATAGTCTCCGTTTCTAGCAGATACGATAAATTATTTCTTGAAAATTAACTACTTTCCATTATTAATTTTTATTTTTCGCTTACATATTTGAGTAAAGGGAAACCTACTGACGACGTTATCTCAATTTCGAACAAAATTACAGGTGTAGGATTCCAATGCCCTCTATGCGTTAAGAAGAGAGATCCGATAAACTAGATTAGAGGACATCGGAATCCCACCCATGATACGCTTATTTTCATTTGCACGGCAGTATATGCAGGCAAGCGTATAGTTAAGATGTATTTACACGCCTGCCGTTTGCAAGCGGAAAATGTATCTTCTTATCATTCTACTATGTAACGATACCACGCATTTATCGCACTCTAAATTTTCTGTTTTTCCGTTAGATGGAAAATCTAGAGTGAGGTAAATGCATGGCATCGTTACATGATAGAGTGAGAGGAAGATACATTTTGCCTCTGCATACGACAGGCGTGTAAATACACCATTAGGGGTTCCCTTTTACGGAGGCCTGTTTTGAATGAATATTTTTCATATGATTCATTTCTAGCTACTTTGTTGGTTTATAATAATTTGATTGGTTCAGAACCTAGTTTTTAGTAAACCCAGTGGGTTTATATACAATGTACTTCATATTTTTCAGTATAGAATTTTATTTATCGATTACATCAATTCTTTCAAACATGATTATGCTTTAGTTTCGAAGAAGTTTTAAGTAAAATTGTACATTTTTTAACAATCATAATTTTTCGTATTAGCAAAACTAAGTACCTATGATACTCAGCTGAAGCTAAATAGTTAACGTAGTACAGTGAGTATTATATAAATTTCATTCCTGTGACAGGGTGAATATTAAATATAATTGTTGTGATTTATAGCTATTCTTTGTTGCTCAGTCATTATCTGACTCAGTCTGATCAATATTCTTAAATAATATTCATTTTAACCAGTCGCTTAAAAAAAATAAAAAAAAACTTTAAAATCTTTCCACATTATAACACGAAATGCAATCAAATACTGCAAAAAAAACTTCAAACTTCGATGTTTTCTAAAAATTGTCATAACTGTTAAAATAATTAAGTTTTCAAAATGCATAGTATTATTACTAACATTTTGTGAAATAAGGTAAATAATTATTTTTAAAAATGTAAGTCTGTACAGTCTGTACACCTGTTTTAAATTATGCAATTTTGTTGTGTCAAGTCGGACCATAGGGAAAAATCTAGGAGAAACATTCTAAAAAAAAGATTGTTACCATTTTGACAAGTACTCAAAACTTTACATTCATTTCGGTGAAAAACTTATCGGTAAGTTACCGGTGTTTCTGACGTAAGTTACCGCCTTTCGAACTTTACAGGCATGGAGAATAGATATAAGGAGCTCAAAGTCCTGTACATTGATTTCACCAAAAACGATTAATCAAATTCTTAAAATCTTTTTTTATATAGATGATAATTGATCTATTTAAATCAAATATCACAATCCTTAATATGCAATGCAAACTGGTCAATGTCAACGATGTAAACATAGGCAGCTGACATTTTATCCCCGTGCCTCATTAGCGCCATACACGGGAACGGGAAGTATTGTAACCATGCCCATACGACAAAAATTTACTCATTTTCGGTTAAATTACTTTGGGCTCCTTATATCTATTCTACACAAGAAGGAATAATAAGGAGGCGCAACAGCCAGTGGGAAGCCATCTGAAACTGGCAATAAAAACATTACCGTAAGTGATACGCACATTACAGGAAGATCTTAGATTTAAGTGCGCAGGTGCGCAGTTGTCCTCTTCCTCTACATGGAAAAGTGTGCGAGTGAGAAAGTTTGTCAAATTGACGTAAGTTAGAGGTTGTGTTCTTTTGTTGATCATCATACGAAAGATACACAAAATAAATAAATAAACAGTATTTTTGGTACTTGTTTGAAAAATGTGTGAACAGATTTTGAGAAGGAAACGTATAGGTAAGTACCTTTTAAATTTGTAATATGATAAATAGGCTAAAGATTCTCAAGGCTTTGAGAAGCTCTGAGATAATATTATTTTTAATAAATAATTAATATGAACAATAATTTAACAAATGTATTTTTGGATAAAAAAAGTTATTTGAAGATGTGCATTGTATTTTTGTACATCACAGAAAACGCTCGCAAAAATAAAACTATTTAAAAAAAAAAATAAAAGTCGCGTTAAATCATCCTGCATTGAATCCTGCAAAGTTTGTTTTATTTGAAGCTCACGTGTTTTAAATTTATGTTTGTATGCATTCGGCCTGGAGTTTTATTATTCGGGAATTTTCAAATTCGATAATATTGTAAACTGTCCAGAATTTCATTATTCTAGAATTTTTAAATTCGGGATTTTC
>NC_046657.1:92881447-92883046 GCF_010883055.1 Belonocnema kinseyi | reverse complement strand
TAATGCCGTAAGAGTGACAGAGATGGTAATAAAGCACTCTTAGTGCCGCATTGTGCCTTTAAATGTAGGTCGTTCCCGCGTGAGTTGGACAACTAGATAGTAAATGAGCTAAATGCTCGGGGTGTGCATGGCACACCCTGCAGCTATCATCAGGAATGTCTTGGCTCAAAATGTGGCGACGGTATGTTAAGGTGGAAATGACACCGCCTTGGCATGCAAAGATGAAACAAGACATTGACTGATCCTTCACATTTCTGTGGAAAATACCGTGCATCCTCTTATCGAGGAGCTGTTCACGAAAGTTTTTCTCTTGTCCTTTCTTAATCCGGGCTTTCAGGAGTGAGCACTCGAGATAGATAAGATTTGATGCATTTTGCTCACCCCTGATACTGAAGTCAAGTCCGAGCGTTTCAGCAGCCTTCTCCGCTGCTTTGTACAGAAACGCTCCTTTGCCCACTTCTTCGTGATTCCTGACCATTTTAAGAAGAAGGTCTCTTCCATTAGCAACTCTATGAGCTGCACCCAGAATAATCCTGTTGTGAAGACATTCAAGACTCAATATTCCGCGACCCCCTGGACGGCGTGAGATGTACAGTCGCGGAACGGAAGACATAATATGCATGCTTTTGTTCATGTGCATAACATTTCTTGTCCCGATATCAAGGGATCTGAGCTCGTTCTTCGTCCATAGAACTACTCCAAATGAATAGAGTAGTATCGTGACGGCAAGCATGTTCATTTCAGATACTTTGTTCCTCGCCGACAGTTCGAAGACCAAATCTGTCGGATGAGACGTTTGTTTGTATCTGCTCCGGAATGGCGAAGTGCTAGAGATAGTGGCAATAATGTAAGACAAAAGAGCAGTGGGCTCATGGTGTCGCCCTGAAAGACACCTCTCTGAAAGGTGACCTTGTTAGTTGTCACACGATTTTTTCCAGATGAGATAGTAAATCTGGTTTTCCAAAGCGGCATCAATATCTCTATGTACCTAACTATTTGCGGATGAACCTTTAAGATTTCCAAAAGACAGATGATAAGTCTATGGGAGGTCGAATCGAAAGCTTTCCGATAATCAATCCAGGCCATCGATAGGTCACGCTGGTAGAATGCTGCATCTTTGCAAACACATCTATCGATGAGCAGGTTCTCCCAAAATCCGGCTACGCCTTTCTTTGAGCCTCGTTGTTCAGACATTTCTTGCCACACAGGTTCAATTGCCCGAACAATCCTATTATCCTATCATTCTGGAATCGGCTCTTCCGACTTCAAATATGAGGTGAAAATACGGGCCAAATGCTGATGGGTTGAAGAAAACTTCTTCCACCAGAAGGTTTTGATACAATCTGGTCCCGGTGCGGAATAGTTCTTCATCCCTCTTAATACTTTTTTCACCTCCTCGTTAGTGATGGGTGGACATTCTTTATCAGGTGTTATGAGGGTAACACATAACTCCTTGAAGCTATTTATATTTTCTGAGTCTTCGTCCAGTCCATGCTCAACTTCGTAGACTTCTCTCCAAAATACTTCGACCTCCTCTGGTTTGGGTGGGTGTTCGACAGTAACTGGAGGGTCTTGGAAGAGTCGAGATGGATCAGAGAG
>NC_046657.1:92874812-92881347 GCF_010883055.1 Belonocnema kinseyi | reverse complement strand
ACACTGAATGCGGGACGCGTACTGTCTTGCCCAGCCTATCTTTATGGCAAGTTGATGCATTCGTCTTTTGGTCTTATGATCAACCGTTGGTTTTGTTTTACATTTCGCATCGGCCAAAGCTCTCGCTGCATTATACACACAATAATTGATAGCCCAGAGGTCGGATTCTCCGGAAAAATTTCCACGAAGCTTGTCATCCTTGGTGTTGATGTTTCTTCGGGTCGTAAAGCATCGCTCTTCATCTATTGGATACCTGCCCGCGGTTGGTCTTAGTGTCGCCTCTCTTTCTCTGTTGCCGGCTTGTTCTAGATGTGGTAGAGTAGGCGTTCCGCTTACATAGCCCCTTTTACGGAGTAGTTCAGCATGGTTTCGTAGACGTTGCTGCGAAAAGTGCGATAGCTCCGGGTGTTTCTCGCACCACAGAGCATTAAGCCGTGCCATGCAACCCCGTTCAGGGGCCCCACTTGCATCGTAGCACTCTAGCAAGTCGTGATTCAGTCGCTCCGTCCACCCAAAGTTCGCGAGATCCCGCCGATCCATCGCGTTGAATCCATTTTCATTGGCTCCCCCAGCTCTAGATTGGTCGGCATTGTTGGCCAACCCATTGTCGGAAGCCCTGCGCGTTTTGTTGGTTTGAACCACACTTACTACAACTATGTTTGGTGTTGTCATTGTTGTTCCGACGAGAAGCTAGGGAAAGGGGTTCGTCCATCCTTGTAGACCCCGCATGCAAGGATAAGGCTGCGTACTCTGAGAGGTCACCCGGTATCCCAGAGTCACCTTTCTAGACACCTCACCCAGGTGCCATTCAGCTTTCGGCACGGTTTTCACACCTCCGCTTGGGGGTTAATTCCTTCGGGACCACCCCTGGACAATTGTCCGCGACTGCCTATTTATTTTTGTAACCATATTCAGCAGAAACCATTGGTACAGGGACCCTCTATCCGCGACCCGAAGACGCGTTCGGTGGCTTTGTCATAGGCCCTTCGGTTTGATTCTAAAAGAATCAAAACCGAACCGAAGTATATATATATATATATTTCGAGTAAGCTATATCAATTATAATAATTTAAAGTTTATTTTAAAATAAATTTTATGGAACATGATATTTTTTATGAATGTGCCACTGAAAGTATGTTCGTCTAATTTTGTTTGCCAATGCGAGACGTAATCTGGCTTGGAACTGTCGTCTTAAAATCGAAAAACCGAGAGAACAATTTGGCTATCACTTGGAATTATAATTATGTTTTTATAAAAACGTTAGAATATATAACAATTATGAAATTGGAAAATACATACAAGAACTTGATTAAACGAATAGTCTAAAAATATCTGTAGAAATTGCAGACCATAAAAATAAAACTAAATAATATTAAAGAACTATATATAGACAATATATAGAATGAAAATTATAATTAATAATTTTAGAATTAGTGAAAAATATATGAAACCGTAATATAAATTACTCATCGACTTATATTTGTGGTATTTTTTAAAATAACCAAGTTTTGCAAAGTTATAAATGTAAAAATGTTTTAATTGGCAATTTACTTTCAATCCAAATGGTTCTTGTCCGAGCTAAGTAACCATTTGTTCGCCTGGAGGGGCCATGCACATAGGAAACACGGGACTAGACATGCTATCCTAACTTGGGCAAGCGGGGTTGAATCCACGGGAGGGGGGAGAATTCCATGAGAGGGGAGAGCCGCCATCTTACGATGTGCTATTTGATTATGCGCACGAGCATTTTTGCCGACAAACTGTGCATGAAAATATAAACATGTGAGCGCTGCCATGTTTGTCGCGGGACATCAAAAGGTGGCGGACCTACCCCTCATTGCATCACCCCCGCAATGGCATGCCTAGTCCTTTGTTTCCTACGTCCATGGGAGGGGCCTACTGAGAGTTGCCTACAGCGCTCCAAGTGGCTGTTGGCAAAATATATCGATGGGACTTCGTGGGTGCTATCAGAGATGAGGTGGGAGATTGCTTATGCCGTGTACTTGATTTTGACCGACTTCCCCAGCGCGCCCTGTTTGCCTTAGCCTTCTGGGAACTAAAATTAAAGGTCAAAAAGCGCGCCCTGTTTGCCTTAGCCTTCTGGGAACTAAAATTAAAGGTCAAAAAGCGCGCCCTGTTTGCCTTATTGTTATTTTTCGGGAACTAAAATGAAAGGTGGCTTACCTGCTACTCACTTGATAAAACAGGGTACAGTTTGATGAAGTCGGTAGAGAAGATCGGAGTTGGTAACAATAATACATAATAAAATAATAAATTAAGAAAAATGTAACAAATCTACTCCTTTAAAATTAATTATTTGACCAAGCTTTGACATTAATGATTTTCTTAACTAGAAAATGTTATCATAATAAAGATAATTTTTTATTTATTATCTCCAGTTCTTAGAATAATATAATGATTAATTAATTTATAATTAATACTGTGAATAATTATACCTAATTATTTTGATCCATGTTATTTAAATTTAAATTCATCATTTTGTTTTTAAAGATAAGGAGTTTATATAATAATAATTAGAGTATGATCTTCAAAACAATAGATTCTATATATTAGAAGCTATTAAATATCAATATTATTAATATTTTACATAATTTTCATCAGATAATAAAGCTTTAACTTTGACCAATTTTTAATTTTTAAATTGTAATCGCTTCGAATTAAAAATTATTTTTCAATTACATTATTCACTTTTGATCATTCTGAATTATTCTAATTTTAAAAATTGAAGTTAGTCATTTTTTCAGAGATTCTGATACAAAAATCTTTTAATATATGTATTTTTCTTAAATTTCAAGCAAATTCAATTAGAACTTAGTCAATATCGTAAAAAAAATAAAAATCTTAGTATTTGATATGTCCATTCGAATAGGAGAGAAACTTAAATAAGTTAGTGCACATTTTTGAATGGACATACTTTGACCTGCTAGATCACTAACCATTTTTAATAAAATCATATGGTAACTATTGCATCAAGAATGTAAAACTTTATTAAGAAATTGGCATTAGCTACTTTTAGATGAAATAGTAACTCTTTGTACTATAAAAAATAATTAAGAGAGTCTCGTTGCCAGTTTCTAATAAATAATCTCAGAGATTTGTAATAGAGCGGAATAATTTTCATGACAAATAAATAATAAAATTGAGTAATTTTAAAGTTTCTATTACCTATTTGTTCTTGTTATAAACGTTTATTTTTGTTTGTTTGTTAAATGTTAATGGACTCTTAAGACTCTTAAAAAAGTTAGTTCTTCAAAAACGGGATTGGACTCTATAAATATAAACCATCCTAAATTTGTAATATGCCAAAGGCGTAAAACACATAGGTATTTTGCAAGTAAATAGTCGCTAGCGCATCTGGAGCACGGTGCACAGCGGTCTGGAATAGGAATTTACTGTTCATAATCGCCCACAGGTCGTATTTCTCAACCGATTTAAAAGTGTTTTTTTTTAGAAATGCTCAGCAATTAATTTTTAAGAGAATTGTGGTTTGCTTTTTTTAAATTCTGTTCACAGAGCAACAATATATAAACAAATATAGAGACAAAATTGACCATTTTAGCTTTGTGAATTTTTATCTCAAGAAAAAATACAGGTAGAAATTCACTATCAGCCGAAATTATTGCACATGTATACATAGAACATAATTAATTTTAATAATATTTAACTTAATTATTATAAACAATTTTTATAAACAAATTCTTATTATATTTTTTTATCATAGAAAAAATCGTTTATTTCACGCTAGTTGCTAATATTTTTCACAAAAGTCATAATTTGTAACAAAAAAATTAGCATGAGTTGACAAATATTGTTTTTATAAACATTTCTATAAACGAATTCTTTATAAACGAGTTTTTCTCATAGCTGAATTGATTTTTCTGAACAAAAGTGATTCACAATTGTCTCTAAAGCCATTTATATACTTTAAGCTTTATCAAATATAAACAATATAGATTGTTTATAACAATTTAGTTGAACAAGTCTACTAATCGGCCGTTTCCTTATTTGTTTTTCATGAAGTTACGTACAAAACAAATGAAAGATAAGTGACTTCTGAATACGCAAGTACAGCGTTATTGCACCTTATTTTCACTTGTTCCTCATTTATTTTTCAGGAAGTTGCATGAAACAAATAAAATATTAATGACTTCTAAAAACGGAAGTACAGCGTTATTGCTATGTACAGTTTGCTACAAAAATTGTTATTAACAATTACGCAAATTATTATTTAATGTCCCATATCCAATTTTGAAATCACTGCTAGTTTATTGTCGGATAATTTCAGTAGCAAACCGTCCTTTTTGCATGTAAAAAAAAATAAATCATAGTTTTGTTAAAAAAATTGTTTACAACAATCATATAAATTATTCTTTATTTAATTTCGTTGATTAGTCACCGCAATAAATGTCACTCTAATAATTATTTAAGAAAAAAACATTTTTTTTACGAGGAAACGGCCGATTAGGAGACTTGTTTAACTAAATTGTTATAAACAATCTATATTGTTTATGTTTGATAAAGCTTAAAGTATGTATATAAATTGCTTTAAAGACAATTGTGAATCACTTTTGTTCAGAAAAATCAATTCAGCTATTAGAAAAACTCGTTTATAAAGAATTTGTTTATAGAAATTGTTTTTAATAATTAAGTTAAATATTATTAAAATTAATTGTGTTCTATGAATACATGTGCAATAATTCCGGCTGATAGTGAGTTTCTATCTGTATTTTTTCTTGAGATAAAAATTCACAAAGCTAAAATGGTCAATTTTGTCACTGTATTTGTTTATATATTGTTGCTCTGTGAAAAAAAATTTTAAAAAGCAAACCACAATTCTCTTAAAAATTAATTGCTGAGAATTTCTAAAAAAAAACTTTCAAATCGGTTAAGAAATAGGACCTGTGGGTGCTTATGAACAGTAAATTCCTATTCGAGACCACTGTGCGGTGGGACGACTCCTTGTAAGATTTGACAAGTTTACGCCTGTGGCGTAGAAAATATTTGGAACTCTAATCTGTAATGCAGCTAGCCCATTCATCTTTCGGGAAACTATCCTTTGAAACTATCAGGCCTGTGGTTGTAAAAAGTAGAAATATGGGCGGTAGTCTCTAGGAGTCTAGGGCTCTTGGTAGATTACTGGGGATGTGTATTCCATGATGGGGGGGGGGGGGGGGGGGGGGACTTCAATATTTATTTCTGTTCTTATCGAATTTTCTTAACGCGTTTATTATCATTTACAGAAGTTGTTCTTTTCAAAGGAAGAACTTTCCGATAAATTCAATGTAAATGAATGGAAATTTTTTAATCAACATACAATTGTTTAGAAATTAATAGTTATTATTCTCATTATTAAAATTTCAATTCATCCAAAAATGTACTTATAATATTTTTTAAATATTAATGAAACGTAAAAAATGCATTTTAAGGTATTTCGCGATGAAGGTAGAATGAAATTGTTCTATCTAAATTTGATCCGAATTTTCTACAGAATTTCATTTATCACGTTTTTTACTTCAAGGTTTAGATAAATGTTACATTAATGTGCATAATGAAATTAAGAAAAATTCAAGATCTGGCATACAAAATTGTATTTATTCAAGCGAGATGTGTACGCAACAGTATTTTAAATTATATTTGACATGCGCAAAAGAAATTTAATTGTTAATTAGGCGTCAAACACATTCAGAAAAATCTGTTTTTCGGATTCAGGGGGTCTAAAAACGTGGACAATTGACAAAAACGGGGGGAACCAATTTTACATAAATCTAATACCATCTCTGACGAGAATGTAAAAATCGAGAATAATTCTAGATCAATCTTAACCCTTAAAGATCTACACCCCTTTCCTCACATTACTCCCTTCCACGCTCAGTGAGTCACGGCTACACCACGAAAGGCAAATAATGGCTTAAACTAAAATATTTCAATCCTTGAAGAAAATTCTATCAGCCTCCAAAATCGTTTGGTCCACCTACAACTGATAGGATCCTTCCTTGTATAAGCAGAAACTATTAGAGAATATGAGAAAAAGAAAAAACTGCGTTTCTTCTATTGCAGAGCCGTACTTAAATTACGTAAGATTACCGGTTCTCTCCAAGGCCCCCCTCAAACCAGTAATGAACCGTACAACCCCCCCCCCCTCTCGCTATACATAATTTATGGTTTACAGAAATAATAAAATAAGGGATTTGAAGCGTATATTCGCTGGAAAAGCAGCGAAAGTTAGCTGTTATTCAGTGAAATTTCACTGATCAGCAGCTACATTTCACTGTTTAACATTGTATATACGCTGATTTGAATTAGACATACTGATTCAGATTTAGAGAGTACAAAGAAGACGAATTTTCAACAAAATACAGGAATGTTCAACTCAGAAAAGACAATTTTCATACAAATAGTTTCATTTCAAATAAAAAATATAAATTTTAAACTAAAAATGAAATAGTTGCATTTTCAGTTAAAAAAATCATTTTCAACAAAATAGTCAAATTTTTAATCAACGAGATGAATTTTC
>NC_046657.1:92872365-92874712 GCF_010883055.1 Belonocnema kinseyi | reverse complement strand
AACAAAATACATGAATTTTCAAGGAAAAAGCATTTGAATTTTTAACTACAAAGATTAATTGTCAATCAACAAGACGAACTATCTACCAAAAAGACGAATTTTCAATCAAAAGAAAAGCCCATACGCGCGCTCGGCGCGCGAATCACTACTTTGCTTGCAATTATTTTATTTGGAAATAAAATTCAATAAAATACCACAATAATCATTGTTACTTTAATAACTTGTATTTGTACACGGATTTGCGTGGCTCCCCTCTCACGATGCAGAATAAATGATTGTGCAACACTAAACATTTTTATCAAATTTTTAGGCAAATGGGAGTACTTCCAATAACCTCGTATGTAGCCGCATTGTAATTTAATTGTACTAAAATTAATGCACTGATTTTAGGCCCGCCTTAGTAAAGATCAAATTTCAAATTTGAGAATACATGGAGAAAAGTATTGCAAGGGAAAATATACTACAAAAAATCTTGATGAAGCAAAATATTTAATTGAAGAGATTATGAAATTACTTTAAGAAATTAATAAAAATATAGTAGATACTTACTGAAACTAATGAAAATGAAAGTTTTTACCATTATAGAGTTTTAATTTCTTTTTTAATTCTTATTAAATATATAGTGCATACATTTTCTTATAAAAATTAATTTGTTTAAAATGTTCAAATGGTTCAAAATATTAAAAAAAGTTAAGTTCTGAATTTGTTTATGAAATTTATTTGTATAATAAATCATTATTGTAAATTTACAAGGTGTCGTAGGAAAATGTGATTGGAAATATATTCTTTGTTGATTCCATAAACAAATTATGCCTATTCTTCCAAAAATGCCCAAACTCTTAAGTAGCTCATGAAAGTAGTTTAAATAATAAATCTTAAAAATGCGATTATTATAATTAATCGGAAAGACGTTCTTAATTAAATTTGTAAAAAGAACTGACCCTATTCGTTTGAAAAATAGCCAAATTCTGAATTTCTTATAAAAGTTCTTTAAATAATTAACCATTCTTGTAGATTTAACAAATACCTTAGGCAAGAGTCATAGAAAAGACAATCATAGTTAACTTCGTAAACAAATTGTGTTTATTACTTGAAAAAGTACCTCACCTCTCAATATGTTTATGAAAATTGTTTAAATGATTAATAATTATTATAAATTTACAAAGTATCGTAAGAAATTATCATCGAAAGACAATCTTAGTTCAGATCTTTGAATGGATAAGTGAAAAAGCTATTACGGATCTTGAGGACTTGGACAAACAAGTACCAACTTGTCACCTTTCCAGAAACCTGAAAACACAGGGCGAGGAAGGCTGGGAGTAAAATCGCATGCTCCCTCCCTTTCAACCATGGCGCTCTGTGCAACCGCACGGCTTGCACGCCTCAAAATCTGGCCCTTATTTTAAATGAACTAGTTGAAATTATAAAGTTTAAAATTGCATTGTGTAAAATAAAAATAAATAAAAATTCGAAGTTTTTGAATGGTTACAGTTTTAGAGCTCTGAATTTTAATATTGAATACTGAATTAAAACATTTACAAACTTTGAAACATTCAATTTAGTTTTCGTTTGCAAATTCTCGAATTTCAATTGCTTCATATTGAAAATTATTTATTTTGAAAAAATTTCAACTTAACATTTTCCAATTTTGAAATTTTTGAACCAGTTTCTGATTTGACTTTGAGGTCGCCTTGAAAACTTGAATAATTCTTGATTAACTTTCGTGCTAAATTATCTCTTCCAAATATGAATAGGAACATTTTTATTTTTCTATTAAATACATCTATTTTCAAACAAGCGTCTTGTCTCTTATATCTTATTTCAAAATGTAAACATGAAAAAATTTGAACCAATTTTTTAATTTAAATATTGAAATCTAAGAGAAAATTAAAATATATTTCAAAACATTTGAAAAATTTTCAAACAAAAAACACATTAGTAGATAGTAAGGCATTTGAATTAAGTTAGCAACATTTTTTTAAATGTTACAAAAATGTATATAATTTCACGAGATATTTATGAGTAAAAGTTCTAAATATCTTTTAAATTAACTCCAATTTTTCCAAATATTTAGCAGAGCGATTTTCATTTGATCGCGGGTACCTGCTCGACGTACCCTTGCGCTGTGTCGAGCATTGCCTGAGGGTGACCCTTTTGTCCTCATGACGAATAAAACACGGGACATAAAATTTTTATAATATTGTAATCAACAATTTAAAAATATTATATATGAAAAGATTAAAATTACAATACAGTCTGTCAAGTTAAAGCGTGGGTGGCTTTACTCGCAGTCGGTAAGGTGTATCGACATGATTTTGGTGTCAAAATATTAAGAAGAGCTCCCTCT
>NC_046657.1:92871025-92872265 GCF_010883055.1 Belonocnema kinseyi | reverse complement strand
GAGGGAGCTCTTCTTAATATTTTGACACCAAAATCATGTCGATACACCTTACCGACTGCGAGTAAAGCCACCCACGCTTTAACTTGACAGACTGTAAGTTGTCGCAGATATGCTTATTGTTATTTATCAGCAATTCCCGTCGTCGTTTTCTGAGATATAATCATTTATATACAATTTTAATATTTACTATGACTTTTAAAACAATTTTCAATTGTTTAAACAAATGTTAATTATTTAAGCAATAACTTATTCCCCAGAAATTTTAAAAATGATCTTATTTTCTTATTGAAATGCAATATTTGGTCATTGTTTGAAGTAGTAAATTTGTCTAAAAACATTACGTAATTATTTGAACAATTAATTATTGTTTATTTTCAAAAATTTTTCAATTGAGCCAGAGATATCCAATTTTATTCAAATTGGTATCATATGCTACTTTCTGTTAAATAATTATATAATTTTGACACATTTATTTTATTGTTTAATCAATTTTTTTTCTTTAAACAATATTTATTTGCTAAAGCAGTTTTTTCGGTAACTAAAAGAATTGCAATAAAATAGAAAACATAGCATTATGTTTCTGACTTTATAGCGTATAAAAAGAAAAAATTTACCACTTTTTAATTGTTTAAGCAAATATAATATGTTTAAATAATTACATTTCCAAAAATACTTTCGAAATCTTAATTAATTATATGTCTTCTATTTGATAGTTATCGAAAAATAACTGCTTGAGCAAATGAAAATTGTGTGAACAAATAGAACTTTGTTAAACATTAAAAGAAATGTATGAAAATTATGTAATTATTATTATATATGTATATATATACGTATGGATACGTATATATGTATGCATGTGTGAATGTGTGTGTGTATGTATATATGCATGTATGCATGTTTTTATGTATGATATTAAATATACGTATTTAATTTTTCAATCAAAATCAAAAGAAAACTTTCTGTACGTGAAAAGTAAGTTAAAAATTCACTTAACCCTTTTTTAATAAAACCAATGTAAGAAGCCAAAAAACATTGCTTCGAAAATGATATTTCAAAAAGTTTGTTTCCAGCGATGCATACTTGCTGAGAACATTTTTCTCTTAATTTTTTTAAACAGAAACTTATTCTTTAAAATTGTATATTGAATTTGAAAATTATGCTTGAATTATTATTATGTAAACTCCTAATCTGTTAAGAAAACATAATAATAATAATAATAATAATAATAATTTGAAATTTA
>NC_046657.1:92868696-92870925 GCF_010883055.1 Belonocnema kinseyi | reverse complement strand
GAACTTCATTGTTTATTATCAGTGGCTTTGTTTGTCAGGCAAAAGATTAATTTGATAAAAATGATTGAACATTTCAAAATGTTACAAGCTTTTTATTCAGAGCTTGTTACAACATTATTTTTAATTGTATGATTTAAATGATTGATGGCTCTTTCGCCTTGAAATTAGAATCGCATATTTTAGAAAATATAACTAATATATACACACAAAATACTAACTTAAAGTGTACAGTTATTCAAATAAAATAGAAGAAAACAGTAATATGAGTACTAAATATTTTAATGTAACATACACGATTACAAATTCCTAAATATTAAACTGGAATCGGTTCTACAACATAGTCTTAAGTGTGAGAGATATATGACCCATATTTATGCAAGGCCTTTTAAGTTTAAATCCCTCAATTACCTGCGGGGAAAACCTACTATCGGCAAGAAAATTTGAGTCCTCTGGCTTTGACGTTCAATAAGTATGTGAAGAAAAAATGGTAGTTAAATGAAAAAGGTCTCATTTTAAAGGTGCAAATGTTGTGCGTTAATGAACCGAAAAATAATATTCCAAAAAATTATTTGTAGCTTACAGATCTGAAAATCTGATGAAAAGTAAGGAAATTTGATAGCTTTTAAAAACAGTGAACTTTGAAGCACAGTTTTTCATTGAAAAAATAATAGGAAAAATCTGAAAAAAATCCTGGTGGTACATTAAACATTTCTAAACAGATTGCCGTCGAAAAATTTTCCAAATATAAATAATTGTTCGTTTTTTGTGAATAAATATGTAACCGCACTATCTTCAGTTCTAATGAAGATAATGAAGTGATTTAAATTGGAGGTAGTTAGTTGAACTATCTGTAATAATTTACAATTTGAAGGAAGCATGTGCTTCTTGTTGTCTTCGTACAAATTGCGATATTTGATGTCAGTGTTTTATATAGGAAAGCAAGTGCGAGAGCCCAGCGTGGTGCCGTTTTTTCAGGGGATCGTCCTCGGTTTTCCTCAACCCGAACTACCCAACTTGTGCCTCCGAGCCTCACTCTGGCCTTCAAACCCTTTCCCTGTGTTGAGGAAAACCGAGGCCGATCCCCTGAAAAAACGGCACCATTCTGGGCTCTCGCACTTGCTTTCCTATATAAAAAACTGACTTCAAATATAGCAATTTGTACGAAGACAACAAGAAGCGCATACTTCCTTCAAATTGTAAATTATTACAGATAGTTCAACTAACTACCTCCAATTTAAATCACTTCATTATCTTCATTAGAACTGAAGATAGTGCGGTCACATATTTATTCAAAAAAAACAAACAATTACTTATATTTGGAAAATTTTTCGACGGCAATCTGTTCAGAAATATTTAATGTACCACCAGGATTTTTTTCAGAGTTTTCCTATTATTTTTTCAATGAAAAACTGTGCTTCAAAGTTCACTGTTTTTAAAAGCTATCAAATTTCCTTACTTTTCATCAGATTTTCAGATCTGTAAGCTACAAATAATTTTTTGTAATATTAATTTTCGGCACATTAACGTACAACATTTGCACCTTTAAAATGAGACCTTTTTCATTAACCTACCATTTTTTCTTCACATATTTATTGAACGTCAAAGCCAGAGGACTCGAATTTTCTCGTCGATAGTAGAAAGCATTCTTCTGGAATTAAGTAAGAAACGTATATATATTTGCCTATAGTCCGTATACCTGGTTGAACCTAATAAATTTTGGAAATTTTCCTCCTTTTATGGTCTACTTCTGTTGTAAGAATACTTGGTATGAATGGCTGCATACTTGTGAGCCCAAAATTACGAAAATAGAATTAGCATCTTATTACGGTTAAAACACGGTTTAAAAAAAGTCATTGTTTAAGTTTTGTAATTTTAAATAAAAAACATTCATTTTTTTTTAAAAGGCGAATTTTAAACGACAAATAGTTCAATTGACAAACAAACAAGAATGGAATAAATGGAATAGTTGAATTGCCAGTTTAAAAAAATTAATATTTTCAACAACAAAAATGAATTTTCAACAGAATGCATGAATTTTTACCCACTTACCTTGAAGAAGAAAAAAGATAAATTTTCAACCAAAAATGAAATAGCTGAATTTTCAAATAAAAACATTAATTTCCAACAATAGAATTTATTTTGTATCCAAAGAGCTAAATATGCTAGTAAAATCGTAATGTTTTGACCAAAAAGATTTATTCTTAGTTCAAAAAATTAATTCTAATATAT
>NC_046657.1:92862508-92868596 GCF_010883055.1 Belonocnema kinseyi | reverse complement strand
CGTTATCGAATTTTCGGCACCAGCTGACAAAAACATCATAGCCAAGGAGAATGAAAAGAAAGAGAGGTATCGAGACCTTGTAAGGGAGTTGCAACGATTGTATCCGGAATATTCTGTTAAACTGATCATCCTTATCATCGGCGCTCTTGGAGGTGCCAAGCTTTCACTTGCTAATAGCCTAAAAAGCATTCCAGCGTGTCAACAATATGCTAGAACACTTGCGGGAAAAATGCAGAAGGCGGTTGTCCTTGAGTCACTCCGTGTTCTTAGGGTGCACGAGGCTTTTGCTGGATCGTCGTATTGATTCCTTTACAGACTGTAACCACCTATCTCACGGTTGTGAGACGTGGTTATGGCTGAAATTTTACCGCGATTTCGCTGGAAGCGGGTGCAATTTTTCAGATTAGCACCCGCTCCCGGCGAAATCCTGCGGTATTGATATATATATATATATATATCATACCTTAAATTTCGTTTTAAAACCCTATAAATCTGTAAAAGTAGAGGAGAGTACTCGAATATGAGATATTCTCGTGATATGAGAAAACGGGGTATCAGCTAAACTAAGAGACCCGCTCTGTTGGTTCTATCACTAACTTGTAGCCCTTGAAGAAAGAGTAATTTCGTGGTATAGTCCATTTTTCATTGGGCTTCTAATTCTTAAGATTATAAGCGAATTTTTTGTGAAATTGATGGTGGTCGAGTTCTTGGAAGGGAATTCTTTAAACCCTATTAATTATTCATTAAATATGTATTTAGCAGTAAAGTGTGTCTGGAGTGATGGGGATTGAATAACTAAGTAGGAAAATATCGATAGTGTTGAAGTTTTTCATTGTTCTGGTCAGACATAGTAAGTGCATAGTTGCACGGTGTGGTTCTCACAATATGAGATACCTGTGGTTTTTATAACAATGTGGCTGCGCGGGGGATTTAGGTTACAAAAGTGTTTGTGACTACTGCAAAAACTAAATATATCTAAATAGCAGTACATTTATACTTCGAAAACATAGAATGAAGTTTTTCATTAAAAATAATACTTTCTTTTGCATTTTGTTAGCTATTTCCTGGGGTATCTCATGTTATGAGAATAGTTTGACTAGTTTGGAAAAAGCACTTGTTTACATTTTTTGTATTTTCAGCATAAGAAAAATTTGTAATAAAATTTTTTATTTGAGCTTCTTATGACAAACTAAATTTCCTTTGAAATGACCTATATTACTTTTAAATTCAGTACATACAATTCCGACAATCACGCCATACAGAGTTGGTATCTCATATTTGGATACTCTCCTGTATATATGCATTTTAGCTACAAACTGTATATTAATTAATACAATCTGTAACTGATAAACATATGTTATAATAGTTACTTAATTTTAGCGTTTCAAAGACAAATTTAAGGTATTATAATTGACAATATACTATTTTTTTGTTTCTAAAGAAATCTCAAAAATCTTTATAAAATGGATAAATTGGCTTTATCCTCTGCTTGATATTATACAGAATTTTGAATTTTGATAGCATTCAACATTTTAAGGAGAAAAATGTTTAGCTCTGTCATAATTAAAATAAATAAAACTTATCATTCATTAAAAAATAGGTGAACATAAAACTTTTTCCGATAATGTAATAAAATTATAAGTCCTAATTTATGATTCATAGCATATAAATAGCTATGTAACGATATAATATTAAAAATTTTAATTTTAAAAATAAATAATTAGTTTTCATTATGTAACTACTCACTAATAATTGTGAATCATTAGAATAATTTTATAATAAACACTTAATATTCGAGTGGTAAATAAATATGCAGTACATCATTTACATTTATGGTAACTCGTGTAATTGTAACTGCGGTGGTAACACATTTTTAAAATTCTCTAACTTAATCAATTACCGACGCGGAACGTCTGAAAAATGCCGAAAACTGCGAAGTAAGTCCGAGGAGTTGACCCACAAACCAAGAGGGCGCTTTTAGCAGTCGGATTTTGACGGAGTCACTTATTCCATTACATGAGCAATCTCCCATCTCATCTCTGGTGCTATCTACGGTTGGCGGTGTGTAGAGGGGAAGTTACTTTTTCGCCGGACGCGCCGTCTATATTTATGGCGGGCAACTAAGCCCGCACCGCATCTACGTTTATAATATCTTTGCTTACGGTAATGTTTCTATTGCCAAGTGGAAGAACGGTGTTAGGTATGAGTGTAAATAAAAATTATTTCAAAATACAAATTTGGTAAAAATACAATATGTTTTAATTGAAAAGTTGTTTAAAGTACTATTAACAGTTGACTAAACATAGTGAAAAGGTGAGTTTTCGGGGTTATATATTTTCTGTCATCATAAGTGATTGTAATTGTACAGCATAGTTAGGAATATTTAGACTTATTGGTAAAAAAAAGTTATAATTGAATATTATTCTTTGCATTATAAAAAATATGTTTTTCTGGAATGCTGAATTATTTTGCGAATAAAATCAAACTTGAAGTATTTGTGATTCATTTTTTTGTGTGTATTACTTGCGAAAATAATTTTGTTATTTTTAGACAGTATGTGCTCATATAAATCCTCGAGGATTTTTAAATTGAATATGCGGGGCTAGGGATTATCAATATTGACAATATCCTGTGAAAAAATAACATAGCGGTGTTTTCAATAGGATAGGTTTACTGAAATTCGGTATTAGTGATGAATCGCATTCTAATTTAATAAATACTTTTGAATACGTTACAATCTGATGCTTTTTTTGGTTAGCGATAGAAAAAATTCACTGAGCTATTATAATTGAATTTTAAAATAGTTTTTTTTTCATCGTTCAATATATATATTCAAAAAAAAAATTGTGCTTAAGTTTCAAATGTTGACGTCAAATTTCTCATGTAAGCGCATTGGTATTTTTCATAATAAAAAGGTCATATACATCATATGTTTTTGAACAGGCAGTAATAATGAACGAAATGAACGTGCTAGAAGAAAAGCAAAAAATCATTGACAGAGCTCCTTTCTGCAACATGAAAATTGACGACTCTAGCGTACTGGACACAGTGGATGGCAGAACAATTTGCGGTAAATGTTACAAGTCTCGAAAGTTTTTTTGTTATACGTGCTACACACCTGTCATCGATCAAAAATACATCCCACGGGTTAAGGTAATTTAAATTAAATTATAATTTATATACATTTTTAATCAGTTTTTAATTGCATTTTTATTTAAGCCTTTTATGTATTTGATGAGGTTATATCAGTTAAAATATTACAATCATTTTTTTCCTTCATTTATATACATACTAAATACATTAAATTCGAGCAGTTCAGAACTAGACTGATGGAATTGTTTAATTTTCTAGTCCAGCAAATTATCAATATTTATAAATGAAAAGTAATCCAATATTTTGACCATTTGAGATATTTCAAGGGAATAAACAAACAGACATTCATATTTTCATTATTAATTACTTATTTTATTGATAGATGGAAACAGTATTAACAATGGCTATAATTTGACTTCCGTAGAAAGCGGGAATTTTATGAGACTGGGAAATGACCGGAATTTTACAAATTTCCAGAACAAAAATAATCGGTCCAATTTTCATTTCAACCGATTTTTTAAATAATCAGTTCATTGTGATCTTTTTCAATTGTGATATCATTCAGTTTACAATGCGTAATTCCAAAATCTTTCACTTTAAAAATGTTCCATTTAAGATTTTTAAGCATACGTTTGAATTAAATGAATTTTAAAACGCAGTTTTAAAGACTTAATTAATTAAAAATTAGAAGCGTTTAAAATCGAAGATTTTTGATAACAAACCTTTTTGATTGATCAACTTTGAATATAAATTAATTAATGATTTTTAAATTTGAATTCTACTTTAAGATTTTAAAAATAAATAATAGTTAATTGTACAAAACGATTCGGCATGAGTTTACAATTTTAGAATTTCCAGATTTTAACGTTAAAAATATCTGACTGTACATTTAAAATCAGTATTTATAAATAATATACTCAAAACTACACAAAAAAAACTTTCAACATTACAATTTTAATCGCTCTATTAAAAAAAAAATTAATTTGTAAGTGTAGTTGTTGAATTTTGATGTATAAATAACAATTGAACACCTATTATTCTTAGAGAAAAATCGAGTAAGTTGAAGAAATATTGAGAGGTTTTGAAAAAATTCAAAATTAATTAAAATTTTTAAATGATTTTGAACAAAAAATTTAGAACCTTTTTGAGAATTTTAACAGGCTTCAAAAGAATAATAACATTTTTTAAGATTGCTAGGGAAATTCAGACTGATTTTTTATTTTTAAAAATTATCCGAAATTCGAATAATTTTAAAAAATCTTTAGAAGTTGTGAAAAACTTAAAATAATATTTTTAAATTTGAACATATATGAAACAACATGTAGACGTTTCAAGGTCTTGAAATGAAATTTCGAAGCATTTTAAGGATTTTTAAACTATTGAAAATAACAAATAATTCTACTTTTAATTTAAACAGGGAATTTTCAATCTCTTACAAATTTATGAAAAATCTCGAGCTAGTACTGGACATTTTCGAAAAGGAACATAACAATTCTCAATAGAAAATTTAATTTTTTCAACAAAATTATTGTTCTGTGTTGAAACGAGTTATTTTCGAAAAAATTTAAATATTAATTCGAACAGGGAATTACACAAAAAAAAATATTTTTTTTCAATCAGTAGAATTGGAAAATTTTTGAAAAGAATTAAAATTTCGGGTTTAAATAGGTAATTATCCATTTTTAACCAATTCTGAGCTGGAATTAGAATTTTAAATTGCCTAAAATAGTATAATTTTAAACATTTTTTAATTGGTTGATTCTTAAATTTAGAGCATTGACAATTATAATTTGGATTTATATTTTTGGTACCGAATCTGACTCTTTGAACTCTACAATTTAGAAAAGTTTAAAATTTGTAATTTGGCGGTTTAAGTGCATTTAATTTAAAATTGTACAGTTAAAAAGTTTCGGTAGCTTACGTTTTATACGTGTAAATTATTGAGCATTTGAATACAACATTTTTGAATGATACAACTTTTAAACTTCAATTTTCAAAGTTTAAAATTCAAGAATTTCACTTTGAATGCTTTTATTTGCAGTTTAGTTTTTATTACTTCGAATGGAACAATTTTTGGATTTAATGTTCCATTTTTTAAATTTCATTGCCCATGAAAAATGTTTGCGTAACGGGAAAAAAACCGAGAAATGACCGAGATTCTTTTTTTTTTTTTTTAACATCCACTCTGTCCATTATTATTAACACGGGGAACTATACTTTGATTGCCTCCCCCACACCCCTGAACGTATAACGTATTTGGTAAATGACCCCTATATTTTCAAAATTATGAACATTGATAGAGCTAAAATAAAAAAAATGGCTTCTTAATTAAGGATATTATTGGCATGCTTCCAGTTGCCAATAAAAATTGACATTATAAAAGACCCCCGAGAGATAGACGGAAAAAGTACTGCCGTCCATGCTGCGGTATTAGCACCACAAGATGTAAAAATCTACATTTATCCAGACTTTCCTGTCTTGTCAAAGAATGAGAAGGTACTAAGTTAATAATACTATTATAATAAATAATAAGTTAAACTTCAAGATGAGTTTAAATAATGCCATAAGTTAGATAGTTCTCATATTTCCCAGCAAAACTGCAACGAACATTGAAGCCCTTTTCCAAGAAGATGGAAATCAGGAAGAACACGATTCGATAATTAGGACTGATCTTCCGGTAACAAGAGCTATTTTCATAGACAGTACATGGCACCAGACCAAGTCAATCTACAAAGAACAGAAGCTTCGAGGTATGTCTATTAATTAAAAAAGAACAACGAATTTCCGAGTGCTAAAATTTCAATTTTACCCTTTTCTTGTAATTTCATATGTCACTGTTTTTATTCTCGTTCATGAGAATGTAATTTAATCATCCGAATTTTGTATCTCTGGCTTTTTAACGGATCTTTACGTTTCGGCACTTCTTACACTTCGTTAAGCAGATATTTCCAACGAAAATAAAAATTTTAGAACATTTTCAAAATTTGATATTTTT
>NC_046657.1:92784402-92862408 GCF_010883055.1 Belonocnema kinseyi | reverse complement strand
ATCTCTGGTTTTTTAACGGATCTTTACGTTTCGGCACTTCTTACACTTCGTTAAGCAGATATTTCCAACGAAAATAAAAATTTTAGAACATTTTCAAAATTTTGATATTTTTTTCAACTATTATAAATTTTGGTCAAAGTTTCTTATAGATGTGCAGAAGACTTGCAAATGAGCAAAATAAAATGTTCAATTTCGATGAAAATTAGAAAACTTATATACTTTTGACATTTTCGTCAATTTTCAGAAAAATAGGAGAAAATATTTTTCTGATAGATTAGGAAATTTTATTTAAATTATTCACTAGATTTCAAATATATTTACAAAAATATCTTAGTTAAATTTTTCGATTAGACAAAAGTTCAAAAAGTTAAAGCTTTTTCAAAAATTGAAAAAAATATATATGTAAATTTTATGAGTTTAAAGAATTTTTTCAAATTTTCTGGTACACTTCAAAAATATTTGAAAATTATCCTAATGAAATTTTTAATTACGATAAAAGTTAAAAAGATTATATGCTTTTCAACATTTTGAAAATTTTTAAAAAAGAAGGAAAAACAAATTTTTGTATAGGTTAAGAAATATCAATTCAAATTTCTACTAGGTAAAAAATATATGTATTTCGAAACTATTACAATGGAATTTGTTAATTAGACAACAATTCAAAAAGTTGGATCATTTTAAAAAATATGCCATTTTTGTTTTTAAGGGAAACGGAAGTTTATCTTTAAAAACAAATAGAGAAAATTTGCAGTTACAATTTATGACTGTAATTCCTCAGAAGTTTAAATTAACGGTTTTGTACAAAAATGTTTTCTTCATTGTGTAGAGTCAAGTAGTAAATAAGACTTATTTACTTACGTATTATTATTTTTAATATAGGAAAAAGCGGCAAAATTGACATAATTCGAATTAAGAAAAATTACATGGATATTCAGAAATTATAAAGAATAATAAAAAAACAAATAACGAATACACAAATGAATGAAACAAAATGCCGAAAATATATATTATTATCGAATTATAAAATTTTGCAAATTTCAAAGAACGACAAGATTTTTAATTAACAAAAAATAAAATCTCAAATTTCAAAATATCCAATACTAAAATTCACCGACTACAAGACCGACTTTTAAAATAAACGAATTAATAAATTCCCGACAAATATTTCAATACCCGAAATTTAGAGTTGTGCAAAATATTTAATTGATTATTAATTTATGAGCTATTAATAGAATTGTAATTAAGGCAAACAATTTGATGAATCGTTAATTAATAATTTATTTATTATTTTCGGAAATTTTTAATTTCATCAAACTTAAATTACAGAAATAGAAATATTTATGAGAATTTAACAATTCGTTTATTTTATAATTTGACAATTTTTTGTTGTTGCTTATTTATGATTTAGTTATTCTTTCTTAAGTTATTTTGTATTAGTCCCAGATATTCAAACACTTTTCAATGTAGTGATGAAAAGCTATTTTTTTATATTGCTACTTTAGAATATAATGCTACTATATATTAAATGTAGTTATTATATCTATATATGATAAACAAGGAATATGATAAATGCCTAAATATTTTTTCTATTGCAATGAAATAACCAACTCTTAAATGTGATATTTTTTAATCAATTAGACGTTATAGCAAAGCTCAAATATTTTAACATTTGTATGTCACTCTTCAAGAAAGACCATGAACGAATTTTTTTTTATCTTTTTCAACACTTAAATTAATGGAAAATTATTTTTCGAAGTGTTATAATAAATCAATGTTGAAATTAAATTCTGAGAATTGAGAACAAGAAAATTAGTATTATTATCTACTTTTCAAATTTCTGGAAATATAATATTCATAAGATTCTTGAGAAACTGTAGAACCTTTTTGAATATTTCAAGGGTATCAGAAAAGTATTTAGAAAATTTTAAAGAACTTGTTTTATTATATAGGATTTTACAAAATATTATGAAAAATTCCAGTCTCCAAACCTAAAAAAATTACCTTACTATCTTCTAAATTTTCCCAGCAATTTTAAGAAAATTTGTTTATTCTCTTGAAAACTTTCAAAATTATTTTCAGTTCTAATAAATATTTATTGAATTTAGCCGATTTTTGTTCTTTTTTATTTTGCAATCTTACCAAATTGAAACATTTTGCTTTAAAATCTTCTAAACTATTCTTAGTAGTTTTAGAAAATCTTTTGTTATATTTAAAAGCCTTTTTCAATTTTCTCTTATATTTCATTGTTCAAAATAAAAAATTATTTAAAACTTTCACACGAATATAAGGAAAATTCTTTTTTTTTTTAATTTTGTCAGACCTTCTAAGCCTTCTAATTTCTAAAAATTATTCAAATTTTTTCTGCATTTTTTATTTATTCTGCAAAATTTTAAAAATTGCCCTGAAATATTTCAACTTCTTCTTTGACCATGTTTGAAATCTTCTAAATTCTTTTTAAATAATATCTTTAAACTAATTTTTCGAAATAAAAAATTATTTTAATTTTTCCTAGGAACCTGAAAAAATATCTTTCATTTTCGGGAATCTTGACAAAATTTAGAAAAAAAAAACTTTACAAGTTAACTATGAAAAAATCTATAAAATTGTAGATAGGCATTTGTAGAATCTGTAATTATTTATTATGAATATGCTCTAGTTTTATTTGACAAATACTTTTTTATAGTTTCCAAGTAAAATAGTGAATATTAGGGTGCGTCAAATGAGTTTATTTGTGCATAAAAGTGTTTTAACCACTTTTTTATGGAGTTTAAAGTATTTATTGGATAATAAAAATAAGTCTTTATCGGAAACAAAGCGTTTTAGATGGAATTTACATATTATACAGTGAAAACCCACACTTTTTGACAGAAATATTTTTTCTAAAAAAAAAAACAATTATTGTTCTCTTTATTGTGATTTTCAAAGGATGCTAAGCTTAAATAGACTTATTTTGAAGCAAAAATGAACTCATATTTAATTTTTATTAATTTATACATTAAATATTTTGTCTATTTAAACATCTGATCTAAAAGTTAGGTTAGAATTCGTATTTAAATTCCAGTCGTCTATTAATCGTATTCTTGGCATAATATGGATAAATTTTGTCGCTACATACATTAATTAAAGTTTATTTAAGCTTACAATGCATTGAAACTCACATGAAATAATGAAATAATTTGTTTTTTAAAACCTATTTCACAAAAAAGTGGGTTTTTACTGTATAAGATGGAAATTGTATCTAAAACTATTTGTTTTTTATGAATATTTGTTTTTCGTATTCAATCATTGTTTTATACTTTACAAAACAATCGCAAAAACACTCTTATGCAAAAATTTAAATACATGTTTAAAATTTACCTACTCTTTCTAGTTCCATTTTTCGGCACCATGTGGCGAAATGATAGACCACCATTCCCAATAGCAAAATTAAGTTTCAATGCGGGGTACCAGCTTCTTTATGAGTGAACATTCATGAGCGTCCGCATAAAAACGGCCCTTATCTTCCTATGAAATTTTTTAAATTGAAACTTCGAAAAATTGCTTCGGTTCTTTTCTGCACATGTGTATAGTGCCAATAGATTCTGTAGAGGGTTTATTATGGCATGAGAATTCTATGATTTTACTGTTAAGTCAGGAGTTTTTTTAAATAGCATTTTTTCTACCATTCTCTTATTGTTAACACTATCATCTGTGTCACTGTGTGTTTCTCAAAGTTTAAAATAGTTTATAAATGGTATTTTACAACATTTCAAAAAGTTTATTCTTTATTTTTTTTCATAAAAATCTACCGATTGAGATCTTTCCGATGTCTAGACGTTTTACTTCAAGTGACTTATAAAAATAGAAGTACACCGTTATTGCACACAACCGTTCATTGTTCAATTTTAAAATAGTTTATTCATGATTTCAGATCACATAACCCAAAAGTTCACCTTTTTATGGAAGCAAAAATCAGCCTAAAAATTTACGTTTTTGTACAAGTTTAAGAAGATAAAACTCAGAACAATAAAAAGTACTACAATTTTTAAAACAACTTTGGCTTTAGAAGATTGAATTTTCAAATTTTAATAAATTTTGTCAAATCTGGTAATTTTTTCATGCATCTATTTCTGTTTAACACCAATTTTTGATGTTTTATATTTGAAAAAATATTTCAACTAACGAGATTTCTGTAAACCACGAGGGCCAATTTTAGAAAACCATCTTGTAACCCGATTCGGGGGTTTAGCGGGGAGTGTTGTACTCCCGCCCTTTTAGTGAAAAAATCTCAAGTTTTTAAATTGCAAACTTTATTATCAGACTCAATTATTAAAACATAAATGTGGGACGGCAGAGAGTAGGTCATGTACTTGATTAAATTATTGATGACTGAGAATATATCTTTAGAATTTAACGCAATATTTTAAAACAGGAATAAACCATGCGTTTAATTTTTTTAACAACTTAGTGTAAATCCACGTGGCTAGGAATCGGAACATTCCCCTCTCCCGCCCACACAAGAAACCACGTGGTTTATGGAAGCCCTGTAATATTGACTAATGACTCAAAATTGTAAAACATCTTTTTTTAAAAACAGAATTACCCTGTGTCGTACTCCGATCCCGGGTTTCTCAATTTTGGCGACATCAAAAGAAGAGTCCTCGATGGTACTTGGCAACGATAGAGGCGATTCATCAGTTCCTGATTGAGTTCCATACAAGTGCATTTGAAAGTTACAAAGAGAATAGATTAGAGATCAAAGATCGAGATTCAGAATTATCTGAATTTTGTCGAGAGTACGATGGACAATACGACAATCTACTTTACTTTTTTAAGTATATGTACGAAAAGATACATAGTATTTATGATCACGACAAACTGAAGGCGTACAAGAGACCTTTAATATAAATTGATTTCTTAACATTTCTTACTGTGATTGATCTAAGTGAATTTTTATAATAAAAGTTTAAATTGTTGAAAAGATTTACCGACTTTATTTCACCTTTTTTCGTCGCTTTTGCATAATTGATTTTTTTTATTAAAGAAATGATTTCGAGACCCTTTTTTCACCAATGGTATCAATTCTTAATCCACTAGGTATAAAATCCGGTCTGTTTATATGGAATGGTATTTCTTTTTCATTTGAGATTGGTGTATTATTCTTGATTGAGTATTTTAAAGTAATTTCTTAAATATTCTTACTTCGCTCCTTTAAAGGATTAAAGGCCGAATTCATTTCAAATCGGGCAGACAGTAAAAAAGGAATAAATTCTTTTGAAAAAATATATAATTCTTTTTACAGGGATGTAATTACTCAAGAATAAAATTCTTTTGTGTAATTTTGTGCATTTTCAAAAGTTTAAGAAAAATTACTTCCTTATAATAAAATTAATTCTTTCAAAAAATATCAGAACTTATTCTTTTGTAGGTATGCAATTACTGAAAAATAGACTTTTGTCGTGTAATTTTGTACATTTATAGAAGTTTAAAAAAATGTCAACCTTACAATTGAAAATACTTTATTTAAAAGACAAAGTTATGTAATAGCATCTTATCATCATACCAAAAGTATGATTTTGCCATAAGAAAGAATTCTTTGAATATGTTTAGAAGTTTCTCAGAATTAATATACCTTGTATACAAAGCTACAAGTATATGTAAATTATTTAGGAATTTTACGTTATTAATTATCAAAATATTTTTTAATATTTCTGAAGTCATTGATTTAAAATAACTCGGTTGAATATTTGATAAAAAATAAAAACATTTTGTTAAAAAAAGAGCTTACTAAAGTGATAGGTGTTTTTGATCACTATGACAACGGGAAAAATTTATTTTGCCAACTTGGGAAAATATTTTAAATGCATACAAACTTTGAATTGATTTTTTAACACTTGGCTTTTACGATATCTTTTTTATGAAAATGTGTCTGATTTTTTTTCAAGTTTAGGGAGGAAATAAGACTTGTCACAGTTTGCGTTGTGTCCTTCAACTAAAAAGTTGTTATTCAAAATCAGTGAATATATTCAGAAGAATGAAATTACATTTTTTTGGAATAATTTTTGAAAAATGAGTTTTCATCTTTTATGGGATTCAGCGACAAAAATAACAAATGGATAAGTTTTTATTATAGATTAAAATTAAAGCTTTTTCGATTTTGTTTTCATCCGATATTTCCAACTGATTTGCAGTTTAAAAATTCTAAAGATTGAGTGATTGAAATGTTACTGAAAGTTTAAAAAAATGGAATTTTGGAATTGATTTTATACTATTGAAAAAAATGTACAAAAGTTTCTCATAAATATTAAAAATAAACAAATGTTAATAGTTCCTCAACAAGTAACTTCAAATTCATATCTACTTTTTAATTAATATTAACGCAACAGATAAATGTGCCTTATTAGTTTCTTATAAAAATTTCAATACAATAAAGAAAGGAGACTGAGATGCCTTGGTTGTCTCTTCTTTTTGCGCCCTCTTTTTTTCAATTGTTATATAACTGTCTCTAATGAGCCGTTTACCATATTATTTATAAACATATTGATCTGATTTCAACAGCTTTTGTGAAATATGTTACACAACTCGACTGTTTTAAGTTTATTTTTTGAAAAATGTAGTTTCATATATGCAAAATATAATTTTTCTATCGAAAAAATTCTAAAGACGGTATTTAAAACAAATTCAATTGTATAAACAATTTTTGTACCATTTTTCTCTTGTAAATCGTGAAAAATTATCATCTTTCGAGATTCTTGATATAAAATTGATGAATGTCAAGAGTAGTACTTCTTGTTAAACATATTTGGTAATTATTTAGACAATTTTCATTTGTTTACACAATTTTTTCTCTTTAATACTTTCTGGCATTGATGGCATAATTAGCAATTTTTTAAACAATTTTCTGCCCTGCAAATCGTGAAAAGCTATTCTTTTTGCAAATAAATATACAATTAACAAAATTTAAGACTAATATTTGTTTTCTTAAAATTATTCGCAAATATTGAAACAACTAATAAGCACTAACTTGTGCCTTTTCATAGGGAAGGTGGAGAAAAGTCTAGTTTTATTGCTTATTATTATTCAGTTTCAGTCTATATTTTATTCATAGCAATTGATATAAATTGTTTGGGTTAATTATTATTGTTTAAATAATGTATGGTATATGTTCTAAGATAAAGAAGTATTGAATTACAAGCATCATAGTGCAAGTGATTCGAAACAACTAGACTTTTCTCTACCTTGCCTGTAAAAATGCGCAAGTGAATGATTATTAATAATTGCTAAATATCTTAAGCAAAACAATATTACTCTTAACATTCGTTAATTATGACATTAATTGTAGAAAAGAATAACTCTTCACGATTTAAAAAGAAAGCAAGAAATTAATTTTCTTACGTTTTTAAAGAGAAGAAATTATTCATACAAATACAAATTGTTTCAATAATTACACAACGCACCTTAAACATAAATAACTACTCTTTTGACATTAATGAACTTTATATAATTTAACCCGAAAAATAATAACTTTTCACGACTTACATTGTGAAAAAGTAGTTTGAACAAATACTGATTGCTTAAGCAATTCAAAACTATTAAAAAAATACTTGGAAACTCGTAGGTCTTTTATCAATCAAAAATAATTCGTGTTTCAAACAAATTCTGAAAAAAATACAATTTTTTAGCTTTTCTGGTAACAATAAAAGGGTGGGAGGGGGGTAAAAGTTTTTGGGTAAAAATTGCTTAGGTAAGAGGTGCTTTAATTCGCAAAAAGTTTATAAGAACTTTTTTTCATTTTTTCTTTAACTGAGCTTTTCTGATGCTAATTTGAAAAGCCAGGGGCACGGGTTAACGCTGAAAAAAGAAAGAACAAAATTACAGATTTTCTTTTTCCGGAAAAACGAACAAATTGAGGGGGATTGATCACCAACATCGAAAGCAAATTTTTATATAGATATAAAAGGACCTACTGCGCTACGTTGTCACTATGGTGCGCACTGCAGGTGCGCATATGTAATGAAAAAAAAAAGTTTTCCTGTTAGGACCTGCAAAAATATTTTAAAATGGATGCAGGATGCATCAAAAAATCATTCAAAACCAGAATCTGTCAAAACATAGGGAGAATTGCAGCTTTGATTAGTTGAAAAATTGGATACTCACTAGTTTAAACGGTGTAACTACGAAATGGAAGAAATGAACCTGACAAATACAAAACGACAAAACTTACAACCTAACCTCAAATTACATGTATATTGGTTTATAAACAGGATACCTAGTATGAACACTTTTTTTACAACGTAAATAGTGAAAGTGATCATCAAAAGTGTAATAAATAATGGATATAATTAATTCCCGAGCACTGTAAGTATTCAAACATTATTTTAAAGTAAAAAAAGTTCAACATCAAATAAAGAGTAGTTTGAAAAACTTTTCTTTATGTTGACTTCATGGCCAGTTAACTTGGTGTTTGGTCCGTTTTTCCCCCTTAGCAGTCGACGAAGTAAAGATTGTAAAAAGTTTTTCTACACCTCTTTTTTATGAATAATAAGTGCTCTTTATTTTAATTGTGCTAGACCTTGACAAATTTCTCTTTATGAGGTTGATTTATCTCGAAATTCTTTATAAAATGAGCCCAGGATGAATACAATTTGTCTGTGTTTTTAGTAGATATTGCAAAAATAGTGTAAATTTCTCAAAATTCCAAAATAATCATAATTTGTCAATGTTTTTGGGCTCATTTTGGAGTTGTTTTTTACCATATCACAACAGCTTATTGGTATAAATCTTAAAAAATATCTTATCGAATTGCAAGTATCTGAAGTTGTAACAAAAAAGTTGGAAACATTTGAAAACATTTTTGGCTAATCAGAATAAAAATTCAATAAATATATATTTCATCGAAATTTCGTCGAAATTTCATGATTATATGTTTCATATATTCTACACAAATATTCTTGTTATCACAAAGAATATTGCAATTTTGTCAACTTTTTTCCAATTACTTGCAATTCGATCAGGCAATTTAATGATTTATACTCGTAAGCTGTTATGATATGGTGAAAAATATCTTTAAAATGAGCCCATGAACATTTAAAAATGTTATTATTTCGGAAGCTATTGAACATTAAAAAAAATATTTAAATTTACACAATTTTTGCAATATCTACTTGAAAAAAAGACAAATTGTCTTCGTCCTGGGCTCATTTTATACAACATTTCGAAAGCAATCAACCCTATAAAGAGAACATTTTTTATCTCTGGCATAATCAAAATTGAGAGAACTTAGTCATAAAAAAGATATGTACGAAAACTTTTAACACTCACAGTAAATAGTCTATGCTTTTCAGAACAAAATAAATAGTGTAAAAACAAAAATATCTTGGAATTATTTTTTTCTGTGCTATTTTGATAAAAGATTTGAGCGATAAGTTTATGCATGCTTATGTAATCGTGTAATTGAGGCAGACTTGTCAAAATTTTTGTATATTTTTCTATTTTAAGGTTATTGAATTTTGTTTATCATGTTTATTGAATTTATTTTCAAATTAAAATTACTTTTTTATTGAAATTGGAGAGAAAAGTAGTATTTGACGGAAGTTTCACTGAAATTCGGTGCGTTTAGGCATTTCTTCGTAAAATTTAATATTGAAACTTAAAACAAGTTCATGAAAACATTTTTCCATGGAACAGTACATCAAGTACATGATGACGCCTTTTTATGTGATTAACAATTTTTGCAAAGTAATTTAAAAATAATTCGAAAATATCAACAAATTATAATTAATACAGGATACACCTTAGATAGGAAAATGGGGGAATAAAGAGAATATACTTTATGACTCGTAATTTAATAATTTAATCTTTTTCATGTCGAATCACCGATTTGGATAATGGGAGTTTCAGAAAGTTTTCTTTCTGATTGAAAATCCTACGATTCCAATTTGAAATTGTGTGGATTTATAAAACGTCCAATTGTAATCTGTTTTGTTTTGAAGGCTTCTTTCACAAGCTTAAATTTTAATTTAATTGCTATGTTTAAAATAAATCAGTTTTTAGTTTATCTAATTCCAAAATTGTTTAATAAATAAGGCGTGAGCAGGGTGTCGACCCCACCTGGAAACTCTGGAATTGACAGGAGATTTTTATATACCTGGAAATGTCAGGACATTCTTTTTACGTCATGTAATTTTTTCGAGGCAGTGCATGGTTTTTTTTTAATTGCAATATAAAATTGAATAACAATGATTCTTAATTTAACAAGTTTCCTTTATATTACTTATTTATTATTACTTATTTAACTATTTCATTGGAAATTCTTTTTTTTTGTTCGAAATTAATTTTTGTAACGGAAAACGTAGCTATTCTATTTTTTGGTTAAAAATTGATCGCCTTTAGTTGAAAATTCAATTATCTGGTTGAAAAATCATGTATTTTGTTGAAAATTATTATTTGTATACATCAACTGCTTTTGATTAAAAATTAAAATATTTTTTTTTTTATGAAATATAAATTAATTTAGTTCAAACTTCATCTTTTTGTAATGTGAATTTAATTACTTGGTTAAAAGTTGAGCTCTTTCGTTAAAAATTAATTTTCTTTCTTGAAAACTCATTTTAATAGAAAATTCACCTCTGGTTGAAAAATGAGCTATTTTGTTAATTTTTGTTAAACTGAAGCTGTATTATTCCAGTTAAATATTCCATAATTTTAGTACAAAATAATCTTTTTGTTTAAAAATGCAATTATTATGGTTAAATATTCAATACTTTAGTTGAAAAGTCATTTTTTTAATTTAAAAATCAACAATTCTAGTTAAAGATTCATCATTCTGGTTGAAAATTAATCACTTCGTTGGAAAATGTAACTGTTTTTTTTATGTAATTTTTTTGTTTTATTATTTTTCTTTCATTTTGTTTGCTGAAAATGTAACTATTATAATTTAATATTCCCTAATTTTAGTTGAAAATTCATCTCTTTGCTTGAAGATTAATTTCTTAAACCAAAAATTTAACTATTCATTTTTAGATTGAAAATTCAACTTATCCAGTTAAGAAATTATCATTTTAGTAAAAAATCGTCTTTCTGTTTGAAAATTTAACTATTTCAGTTAAATATTCATAATTTTAGCTGAAAATATATCTTTTGGTAGAAAATAAAACTACTTGGTTGAAAGTTAAACTCTTTGTTGAAAACTCATAATTTTGGTTTAAAATTGATCTATTCCAGTTGAAGATTCATAATCTTTGTTCAAAATGCTTTTCTTTGGATACAAAATTTTTAGTGGAAAATCAATTTTTTAAGTAAAAATTAAAGTATTCTATTTTTGGTTGAAAAGTAATCTTTTTTAGTTCAAAATTCAACTATTTGGTTGATAATTCATGTATTTTGTTGAGAATTCGTCTTTTTTGGTAGAACATTAATCTTCTTGTTTAAAAATTCATGTTTTTGGTTGAAAATCCAAGTATTCGAGTTAAATATTCATAATTTTACTTGAAAATTAATCACTTTGGCTGAAAAAAATGTATATGAACAATTAATTTTTTAAGCTGTAAATTAATTAATAGCATTTTTGGTTGAAAACTGATCTTTTTAGTTCAAAATTCAACTCTTCAGTTGAAAATTGATCTGTTTTAGTCTAGAATTCATCTTTTTGGTTAAAAAAAACTATCTGGTTCAAATTTAAACTCTAGGAAAATTAATATTTTTGGTTTAAAATTCATCTATTCCAGAAGGATATTTTTAGTTAAAAATACAAATATTTAGTTAAGAATTTATCTTTTTTAGTTGAAAAATCCAACTATTTACTTAAGGATTCATGTATTTTGTTAGAAAATCGTCTTTTGTGGTAGAAATTTGATCTTTTTGGTCGAAAATTCGACTGTTTTGTTAAAAAAATCATTTATCTTGTTCAAAATGCAGTAACTTTACTTTAAAAATGTGGAATTTAAAGCAGTTTTAATTGATTTTAATATAGAACCCACATTAATTTTTCCTAAATATGCACTGATTCTTAAGTATATGAAGATATAGTAAAAATTTGTTTCAATTGTTATTCAAAGTCATGAACTTTAGGAACGAATTCAGGAAATGATTTATTATGGCCTTAGTATTATTTAATTCTTTATTAAATCGATGAGCTCTAAAGACCTAAATGTGAAATTTAGTTTTAAGGGGGAGGGGGTGTCACAGCGTAAAAAAACTGACTTTTCAATTTTCTTTACTGGCGCAGGTATAATATTTTTGTAAACTTTGAACGCGTTTTTCTCAAAACCACATTTTCCAAAATGACCCACATCATAACTTCAAAAATAATTAACTTATTCAGCTGAAATTATGTGGAGACTATATAATATTTTACACCAATTAAACCTAAATGCGAAAAAATTAATTGTTTAAAACCTCTTATTTAATAATAAAGAGGTCGATTTTTTTAAAAACTTAATAATTTTTTCAAAAAAATTTAAAACAATTTTTTTATAGGTTCACTTGGTATACAAAAAATACTTAACAAACTACTATTCGTTTTTTTTGTTTCCGATTTAAAGAAAAAACATGATAATCTGGGCCAAAAAAGAGCTCTTGCGCGAGCGCCTGTACCGCCGCCATATTGGATGTGAGGGACAGATTAAGAAATATTTTTTGTAAAAAAAAAGTGTTAAAGCAATCATTATTTAACATTTTTCACATTATTAGGGATAATTAACCTTAAAATACGTTTAAAGAAAAACTTCCTATTTTACGCTTAACACCCCTTCATAATTTACCGAATTTGGTTTTAAAAAATTTTTATTAAAAAAAAATAGTTTTCCGTTTCTATTTTATTTTTTCCTTAAAAGGCTTTGGTAAGTCCACTGCGTGACTTTCTTCTGAAACGTATTGGGGGTATTAGGCGGTGAAATATTCTAAGTTGCTCGCGCCCAGGCTTGCGTATTTTATTGCTTTAAAGTGTTGACTTCGGAAAGAAATATTAGGGGAAAACTGTTTTTGAAGCGAACAAAAATATCGAACATTTTGTACATTTGAAAGACGCTCCTATGAAAAAACTTAAATAAACCTGAAATGTTGGAACTTACAATAAGTAAGATTCGAAAGATTTTTCATTTGAAGCCCCAAGATGTTTGTCTCAAAATAATGTTCTTTATAATAAAATCACTTTGGGGGAAATGGAAAAATTTTCGAAAAAATGCACTTCTCAGAGGGTCGTAACTTTTTTCTGGGACTTCCAAATTCCGAATGCTCTGAAGCTTAGCGCATAATAATGTTCCACGAAGATTTAGATTGTATAACAGTTTTGACCTATAAGGTGCTTGCGCAAGCTCTAGCAATCACCTCATTTGTTAAAACTGTTTCACTATACGAGTATATTCTACTAATTTACCTCAATAGAGCTACGCCCTTACTCACTATTAAAATATTACGAAGGTTTGTTACTTACTTAAAGAAAAATTACCTATAAAATTTAAATTCATGAGGATGAGGTTGTTGTATATTTTCAAATTTTTGTCCGCAGTTAAATTAAAAGAACACTACAAAATTAATGTAATTTCGGAAGGAAAGTTTTTTTCAACAAAAATGACTCGCAATTCTCGAAGTTCTCGGAGTATGAATTCTACAAAGGATGCCACAGGTGAATCGGAGAATTTTCGAATAGAGATTTCAATACTTTTTCCTTCTTATTTTTTCAACCAAAATTAAGTATTAAAAAAATTTTTTGAATTCACTAAGCTTTTTAGAATTTTATGCAATATTTAAAAAATATATTATTTAAAGTAAATGCAACGACTCCATTGTTTTGCAATATATTAGGTATTTTCACTTCAACCATCAGCTAACTTCACTTCGGTGAAAGCTGAGGGGAAATCACGAAGGAATAATAAGGAGACCCAACTGCCAGTGGGAAGTCATCTGAAACTGGCAATAGAAACATTACCGTAAGTAATACGCACATTACAGGAAGATCTAAGATTTGAGTGCGCAGCTGCGCAGTTGTCCTCTTCCTATACATGGAAAAGGGTGCGAGTGAGAAAGTTTGTCAAATTGACGTAAGTTAAAGGTTTTGTTCTTTTGTTGATCATCATACGAAAGATACACAAAATAAATATATAAACAGTATTTTTGGTACTTGTTTGAAAAATGTGTGAACAAATTTTGAGAAGGAAACGTATAGGTATCTCAAGGCTCAATGACAGGTAAAACAATAAAATATATTAGACGTTTATTGTACTTACAGTGAAGGCTTGAAAAAAACGAAGTGTATTTGCCTTCTTCGGCGTGTAACTTCGTCCAAAACCCGGAACTTGACACCTCATGGCTTAGAACACATTTCTGACACTTGTATCAAAACAAACAAACAGAACCTCTCAACTTACGTCAATTTGACAAACTTTCTCACTCGCACACTTTTCCATGTATAGGAAGAGGACAACTGCGCACCTGCGCACTCAAATCTAAGGTCTTCCTGTAATGTGCGTATCACTGACTGAATACATGGAACAAAACTTTATTTCTGTAATATCGTTGTAATTAATAATAATTATTATAATTTAATTATTAAATTAAATAGTAACTAAAAAATAAAACTATTTTTTGCATACACTTATATAGAGAAAGTTAATTTTTACGAAGATATTAGCAAAACAGGGCAAAAATGGCCCGAATCCCATGAATTTGGTCCCTTGTTTTTCCCTCATCAGTCAACGAAGTTAAGTTAGCTGGTGGTTGAAGGAAAAATGCATCATTAAGATAAATACTGAAGTTAGCCGGCCAAATATTTTGAATTTGCACCATTGTCACATGCTCTGGCTCAAAAATGATTAGAAATTAATGGATTTGCTAACTTGAGAGTTAATATCTTAATCTATTGCTAAATAACCCCTTCACAAGTTTAAGTGTTATAGGTTATTATTACATTCTCATGATAATGAGAAGGTATTGGTTTTATGTAAAATTTCACTTTGTCGGTTTTCATCAAATCTCCATGTTTTGAGACCCCCTGAGTCAGAAAAAACTATATTTACGAAGGTGTTTGTCTGTCTGTAGTATGTAGTCTGTATTCTGTAGGTACGATAACTTTAGAAAATTTGATCAGATTGAATTCTGCTTTGGCACACTTTTTAAGGCCTAAAAAGAAAGAAAAATTTCGTAAACCAGCTATTTTGGACCAAAATTCAAAAACTGAGCGCATTTTCAAAATGTTTGAAACGACATTTTTTCAATATTTCAAAATTCTATGTACGGTTTTTCATAGTACTCAGAAACTCAAACAGTTTAACCTCATGACTTTTTCTATACAAAGAAAATTATCAGAGTTAGAGCATTTTCAAAACCCAAAGAAACAAAATAAATGAACATTTTAAGCCAAACAACACATGGCATGAAAAAAAGTCAAGAGAAGAAAAACGTTCATTTTTAAAAGCCCTAGAAGATTATCGTAACAACTTTTTTAATTTTGTCGAAAAGTTCAAAATTGAAAATTTGATGGTAATAAAAATAATGAAAAATCAAAAAATTTAATTTTTTGGTCAAACTATGCAAGATACGATAAAAATGAATGAACTAAAATTGCGTGCGCTGGAAGGATCTACAAGTTTATTATAAATCACTTTTCGATATGACGCGTAGTTTTTGTTTTTAGTTGCAAAAAATAATATTAAAAATATGAAAAAATAAAATTTTTGGAATAGCAGCACAAGCTACGAAAAAAATGAGACAAAACTTGTTTATCCAAAAAAGAGCAATAATTTTTTATAGGGCACGTAGTTTTTGCTTTAGTAGTAAAAAATAACGTTCAAAATAAAAATATTACATTTTTTTGAAAAAACGACACAAGTTACGAACTAAAATTAACAGATAAAAGTTGTTCGTCTAAAAAGATCTATAAATTTATTATTAATCATTTTTAGATAAGATGAGTAGATTTTCTCTCAATCGTAAAAAATAAGATGAAAAATAAAAAATTAAATTTTTTGAAACAGAACAGAAAATATGAAAGAAGGCACAGGACATATTCAAAGTTCCGAATGATTTTTCAAGAGTTATCACAAATAAAAGCATCAATATTTATAAAAATTTAAGTTCAAAAATGATTTTACATATTTGTCCAGATTTTGAAAGATACATACAAATTATAGGAACTACAATAAGAATATACCATAAACACTTTAGTATCAGAGTTAGTTTAATAATGTATATAAACATAATTGTGTTCCTTTCAATCTTCTGTATCAAATCATTTTCATTTTTCAGCCAGAATACATGGTATGCTTGAAGAAAAATTGAGTCCACAAAAGCCCTGGGCGAAATAAAAGAAAAAAGTCATGCCTTTTAAAAGGAAAAGAATCCTTAAGCAGGATGACTTGAGCGATGAAGATTTCGTCAAACCTCGAAGAAGTTCTCTCCAAGTAAATTTGAGTTACATATCAAATCTAACAGATTCAGGTCACGGATCATCTAGAAGAATCGATGAAACTTTAAATGATGTTCCAAGCACAAATAATCTTCCAGTGACTGGAACGAGGAGAACTAGAAAGAATCTTCCTTCCAAAGAATCAGAACCTTTGAAGAAAAGAAAAAGAAACCTTTCGAAAATTATAGAAAATCAGAACGATGTTAACAACGAGGAGCAAGTCTTGAATGATAGTTGCTCTCTATTAAGAGATGCAATTTTACGTAAAACGAGAGAGATTTTTGATCAGGGAAATGAATTGGCTATTAAAACAAGCCGCGTTCTTGAGGAAGGTTCTAAAATGATAAGATCGGTAGAAGACGAACTTTCGAAGACATTAAATTTAGATACGGATTCAAGGTCCGTAATATTGGAAAAGGATTCGAGATCTGTGATAATAGAAAAAAGCATAACTTCAAGATCAGTAGTTTTAGATAGCGAGCCAACTTCAAGTTCAATACAACTAGAAAACGATTCAGATCCAGGGTCAAAAACGCCAGAAAGTGAAAAAGATGCAAGAGCACACGATGAATCTGAAAAACCCAAGCCCCCAACTAAAACCCTAAAGTCTATGATCTTAGAAATGAGTACAAATACAAGATCCACTCTTTTGGAACGAATGAAGGAATCGAACCTCATATCACAGACTAGCAAAGATTCAAAATCAACTACAGACAAATCACTAACCCCTCCTGGAAAGGACCAAAACTGCAGGTCTCCTAGTGTGAGAGTGGCTCTTAGAGAAGATCAACAAATAATAATGTCAGGCAAGAATAAAAATGCGGACCCGGTACGGATTAACGTGATGAACAGTAGTCCCGTATCAAGAAGAAGCGATCAGTCCGATCAGTTCGTAACTCCAAAAAAATCTCGAGTCTCAGATGCTTCGAATGAAAATCAAATTTTTCCTAAGAAACGTTTGTTCTCTGACGAAAATATTCCAGAGCATCGCACACCAGAACATAATTTTCTAGAGCCAAAAACTCTTCTTCAAAAGAGCTTTTTGGAATCTCCAAAGCCTTTGAATGTTTTTACGAGTCCCGTTTTGAGTGGAAGTACTAGGAAGCATCCCAGGCTTTCTCTAAGGAGGGCTCAAATAACACAAAACGAGAATGAGAAGGGTGCGAAGATTAAAGATTCATCTTTAATGAAAGAAACTCTTAATATAACTGGCAGGAACTCGTCTCCAGGATTTCCTCTGACTTGCTCTTCGTTTATAGACAATCGGAATCAAATTAGAAATCCGGATATTTTAAATTTTCCGGGAAGAGGGACAAATGAGTCAGCTTGCATGGAAATGACAACGATTCCGAATATTTTGCCGATATCTGTGAGAGGATTGCCTTGCGATAAGGAAAGTTCTGACAAACCCCTTAAAGAATCATTTAAGGATTCGCAGGATAAGAGAGTTGTGTCGATGGAACTTACGGAGGTTGAGGGAAATATTTTGGATGTAATTCATCCACAGGGAGTGAATCCCCAATTAGAGGAAGCACCTAGTTGTATTCTAGAAGACACAGAGATTCAGGACGTGACTGTAAAAACTAAAAGAACTTCTCTTAATGTGAATACTTCAATGGATCCGACTGAGGGAAAGAAAAGTGAGGAAACAGGTAATAATGCATTTTTTTTTTTTTATGAAAATTTGTTTAATTCTGACAGACAAAAAAAAGGTCGATTCTCAATGAAATTTTGTTGAATACAAGGTAGTTAAAATAAAGGAAGCCGAAAAAATCAGATGAACAATTCTAAAATATTATAGCGTGTGAAATTGAATAATTTCCAATTAAACCTTAGAAAATTTTAAAATTTCATTTCAACTTTGAAGGAACAATTTTAAACTGAAATCTTTGAAATCAGAATAATATTTTGATATGTCAATTCAAAATTTTTTCAAATTATGAACCGAATCCATTTAAAAACAGGCAGGTTCTACACTTGAAGCCCCTGAATTTGTCGGGGACAAAATATGTTGTTTTTTTAGAGGAAATTAGGCTAATCTATTTTTTTTCGATTTGTGGAAAAAAAGTTTTCACGAAGTTATGTGTATTAGAATTTTTTGTTTCATTTTTCAAAAAACCACAAACTTCTACATTTCGGTAGAGTTTATCGCCTTCTTTCGAAATCCACGAGAAAATATTCAAAAGTAATTGAATTTGTACTATCATAAGGAAAATATTTTTTGTGAATTTTATGCCGACTAAATCACTTTTCTGGTCAGGAAAATTTTTTTTTTCATAAAATCGAATTTTCGTATTTTTCTTGGTAAGAATAACAGATGCGAGAAAATGTGAAGAAAGGAGTTTGCACAGTTAAAAAATTTCTACAAAAAATTGCTTTACTCATTTATAATATTTTGTACCGTTTCTGAGAAAAATGAAAAAATTCAATGTTTATAATAAAAATTCTTAGTCACAAAAATGACTCAACCCCCATATAACTTCTAGAATATCTTTTTTTATATTAATAAAAATGTGTAAAAATAAAAAATGTGGGTGTTGCCTCTTATCACAAAAATTGCCCATATGTTTCTAGTCCTTCAAGTTTTTTATTTTTATTTCATATATAAATGAACAATTTAAATTAAAAAATATCGTCATTTTTTTGGTATCATTTTGAGATAGTGTAATGTTTATGCAAATTTAGATTCACAATGATAAATTTAAATGCCAAAGGACAAGTATGACCTTATTTTGAAACTATGCACAGAAAATCAATTTGTAGTATAGTTAATAACAGATTTGTACCGTTAAAATAATTGTCTGCTCTGCTACCACTGCCGTTTCCCGGGAGAAATATTGAATTTTTTCATTTTTCTCGGAAACTGTACAAGATACCATAAATAAGTAAATAAATTTGTTGTGTGAAGGTAAAAATAGATGTCCGTTCAATTTTTGACTTGCAAGTCTTATTGCTGTTCCAATACAAAAATCAGTGGTTTAGCCAATTACAGAGTATTCCAGAATATTCATGGACATTATAGATATTTCCGGAACATTATCAGAATGTTCAACAAAATCTGCCTGTTTAAATGTTTAATTTTAAAGTGAAAAAGTATAACACTATTCAAATCAAGATTATTTGTTATTTATGATATTCAGTTTTAAAAATTCGAAAAAATTGTTAAATCTTCGGTGAGAACAAAGTGGAACTGCAGGGATTGGGGTAGTTGAAAATACTAGTTCGGGAATGAGAAAAAAATTGGCTATTCTAAAATTAATTCTATTATTTGTTTGGTCTATTATGTTGGGTGATTGTATTATTATTCAAAGTGCATAGTTTTTGTAAATTGGTAAAATATAAATATCAGATGAAAATGTAATAAACTTAAAATTGACGAAAATTTGGGGTTTACCACAAATTTGTTTACAAATAATTCTAGTAACTGAACTCAAGGTTGCCCTCTTGAATTTTCAGTCTGCTTAAGCAGTTCATGTGACAGCAGCAAACGTCCAAAACAAACCCAACAAAGTTGGTGCGCAATTCGTTCTTCACTCAAAGTTAACACTTCTTTGGATTACCTCCCAAAATATACAAGAAAAAAATTAACAGTCAGTGAAATTGCTACAGGAAAAAGTTCTCGAAAGATAGGGACTGTTGAAGAAAATCCCGTTTCAGATGAAGGAAACGCTGCTGTCAGAGATTCGGATCCAGTTGGACCAAATTCAGATAGACGTAAATCAAGTACAACTGGAAATCGATCATGTACAGTCCCTGCTAAATCAAATACTATGTCAGACCAAAGAAATGCAGTTTTTATTCGAAGAAGTGCAGTATCTGTTGAATCAATTCCGGGTTCGGATAAACCAGATTCAGTTCAGAATAAATCAGATAACCTTCCAAATAAATCAAATTCAGTGATAATGAATTCTCTTTCAGAGAGTTGTTCGTCAGAATCCTTAGAAAATGTATCTTTGGTACAACGTCTGAAAGGTCTTTTCGTGAAACCTTCAACAAGTGCAAAAAAGATTCGCACTTCTCGAAGTTCTCGGAGTATGAATTCTACAAAGGATACCACAGGTGAAACGAGCTGCGTTGAAGGCACTCCACTACCTATAAGTCGATCGTTTTTATGGAAATCTCAAATTAAGCAAAATACGTTTGCAAGCAACTTAAATTTCAACGTCTCAGAAAAAAGTAACGAAACCAATTTCTCGGCGAAAACTAACGCTTCAGTTGAAAATGTTGGACCAAATCCGAAGCAGTTAAGAAAGCCGAAGGTGACAGGAAGGTAATTGGTCAATCTAATAATAGCTGTTTTGTTTCTATTTTTAATTCTTTTTTACTTGTTTGTTTTCAAATTAATTTAAACATACTGAGATCTTTTACCATTATTGAAATTTTGAACATTGTTTTCGCTTGATTTTTACTTGAGAATCTCTTTAAACTGCTCATCATTTTCGATAATAACCTATTTAGCTAATTTAAAGTAAGCAAATTAGTATTAAACCCTTCGTTGGCAGAGAGAATTCGACAAATGTCCCCATGTGTCTGATGAGATACTTAGATTTTTTGAAAGTTTTCAGTTTTAGAAGTCAATGTTAAGCAAACACGAAATACTTCAAATAGACGTTTAAAACTCCTTGATACCCACTGAAGTCCCTTTAAATCCTTTAAAAAAAATTAAATCCTATTAGATTTTGGAGAGATTTTGAAATGTATTTAAATACTTAAAAATCGTTTTAAATACCTTCAAATCTCTTGACATCCCTTGAAATTTCTTCAAAATTGGCGTACGCTGAAAAGTTTTAAAAATGATATAGTTTGAAATTTAAATCGTTAAAAATGCTATACGCCTTCATACTTAACATTTCTTGAATTATTCCAGACATCCAGCATTAAGCAATTATGGATCAGAAGCAACTCAACCTCCCAATGAATCCCTTGAAAAGATAACAACAACTGAATCAAACAAAAGTTCAAAAGCCGAAGATTCGTCACCAGATAATTCGAAAAAGCCAAGGAAAAAAAAACTTTACCCTTTACGAGGTCGCTCTCAACAACTTTCTTTGAGTCCAGCCAGAAGTCTAACTCCATCCCCGAAACGAATCGTATTTCCGAAAAGAAGAAAAAATAAAAAATGGCTGAAAATGCAGAACACGCAAAGAACACAAATGTCTCTAAGAGCACAAAAAACGCAAAAAACACAAAAACCAGCAAATGACTTGGAGTCGTCTGAATCCAGTGCCGAATCAGGGGAAGATATGTCAGCCAATCATCAAACTCAAAATTTGACGAAGCGTAAAAAAAATAGGAAAGTATTGCGAAAAAAGATAGTTATAAAAAAAATTGCGAGCTCTGGTGCGGTGACTGAAACGGAAAGGAATAAGGTGAAATTTCAGGAGTGCGAAAACTCGGAAGGGGGCAGGAGTTCGTTTAATGATTTTGAACCAAAGAAAAAAGTTGAGAAGAATAAAAAAATTTCAAAGAGGATTATTGTCACGACTGGCTTATCTAATGAGTAATATTTTCAAATGATTATTTAATTCTTTTAAAACGTGCTTCTTATATTTGAAGAAAAATATCTAATTTAAAAAAAAATTTTCATACTATATTTTCATTTCTTATTATTTTAGAAGTCTTTAGTTGTAACGCTTTATTTTTTTTTCGTACAGAGACAAAAGTTTAGTAAAGAGTGTTGTAAAACAATTGGGTAAAGCAGAGATGGAATTGAACGTGTCCCGTAAAACGACTCACGTGGTAAGCACTGGAGTTCGAACCATCAATTTATTAAAAGGGATTATAAGAGGCTGTTGGCTTGTGAGTCTCGAGTGGGTTTTGAAATCTCTCGAAAACGGAGAATGGATCCATCCGGAGCCGTACGAAATGGCCCATTTTTCGGCCGCTGTGCAGGTATGAAATTCAATTTGAAATTATCCAACTCTGAAAAATGTAATCTGAAATTAAGTCACATTTTCAATATAAAGGTGTTCAATTAGTAAGGCTGAAAAATGGGAATAGATTGTAAAGGTAATTTTTATTTTTCTAAAATGGCAAAGAATTCCTTGAACCTCAAAATATATCGCATAATTTATGCCGTAAAAAGCATAGTGGTTTTAACAAAAATAAACATTTTAATTAAACACACCCGAAACAAAAAATAAATGTGATATCTTATCAAAAACAGTCATTTCAAAAAATTAATAAAAATCATTTAAAAAATACAATTGAAGCCTTAAAGATATTGGAGAGCCTCCAATATTTTATGAAAGTGTCACATAAAAGTGTCATTGACAAGTATTATTTTCTCTGTTTAAGATTTTGATACTATCAAGCACATGATTAAATTTCCATGAATGTTGTTAAAAACCTGTGTTTCAATTACCAATTATAGAATATTATTATATCAACTCTCCGAAATTTGAGTTTGAAGTACCCTATTTGGTACAATAACCTCAAATTTAGGACATTTTATTTTATTTCGTGACACTAAAAGCTCGTCAAACGAACAAAAAAATGAAATATGACTGAGACAATACATTCTACACTTGGTAAATATTATTATTCAGACTTATATCTTACCTTTACGTTTAGAATAATTTCCCTAAAAATTCGTATGCAGTTGCAGTTCCATGTGTTGACCTTCCTGATGGCTGACATTTCCACTTATCCTAGCATTCTAAACTTTAAAAATGTTAATATTCAAACTTACTTTTTCATACTTTATAATACTTTTTCCACAAAGTTGTCTGCGGCGTCATGCTGCAAAATTCAGTATTGTGTGAAATTTCGGTTTTTTAAATTTATTATAGTTATTTTTAGTTAGCAAATTGTTGTACGTCAACAAAAGCACTTGAAAAACACTGACATGCATGTAGGCTGAAGCATAGTGGGATGAAATAAAAAAAGGAGGTTCAAAATAACTTGTAGCTGGCAATTCTGATTTTTTAATTCTTTGTTTAAACTTTTATGTTAATGCAAAGGGTGAAGAAAAACTCGATTTTTTCGTTTTTTTTTTAATTAATCTTCGTAAAAAAATGTTTTTTTACTATCAGAATTGTCCGAACTTATGCACAGGGGTAGTTGAAAGAACAAAAATTATGACATTGTTAAGTTAATTTTTATAAACAAATTAACTTAACAAATATTCTAGACTGGATTCTTGATGGGAAATTATGATCCGATATTTTTTATTAATTTTCTAAACAAATTATATAATAAAATTTATAACTTCGTCATTTAGAGGTCGGATGATATCGGATAATAATTTTCTATCACTAAATACCACTGGCGACATAATTTGAGGAAAATTAAAAGAAAAAATGATTTCTTTCTGCCTTAAAATGTTTTCACTAAGCATTTGTTTATATACTTTATTTATAAAATTAATACAAAATATCTGATGACAAATCTTTATGATTATTATTTTTTCGACGAAAGCAGGTAATTTTAATTCAAAAATTTACTTTTCAAACGAAGAATCCATAGTGTAGACCATTTGTTAAGTTAATTTGTTTATAAAAATTTACTTAAAATTCTAATTTTTGTGTGCTTTAAACTACCCCCGTACATAAAGTCTGGCAATGCTGATCATAGAAAACACTCTTTGCATTAACATAAAAGTTCAAACAAATCAAAAAATTCAAAAATCAGGCCACATAAATCACTTCAAAATTTAATGCTGAATTTTTCTTTAAAAAAATCAAAAATCGGTTAAGAATTGCAAGGTACAAGTTACTTTGAACCTCTTTTTTTTATTTCATCCCACTGTGTGAGGGACCGCGACTTTTTCAACTGCGCAAATCGAGGCCGCCTCAATTGCTTACAATTAAAATGCATAATATTGTTTAATCTCCGCACCTGAGTATCTGCGTACTGTGCCTTTCTTGATCTGAGAAACTGCGTGGGCCATAAGTTCTAGGACATACTAAACCGCGAGTTACTGCACTCAGAGTCTGATATATTCATCTTCAAAATTATTGATAGTATTTATTTATTTAAAGTAGACCCACGCTTTTTAGTCAGTAGTCAGCACATGCGAATTTGAAAAAGTTGCTCACAGTAGGCGCATCGGTACAAGGCCGAGGCAGCCAATGAACGTCGCTTGACAAAATTAACCTGCTAACTCGCGCTAAAGGTGGGAGTCCCTCCAACATTGAGCTAATTGGTCGTGTACGTTTCCAGGCCGTTCACGTAAGTGGAAGTGTCTGTATATAATACTTCTAATATAGAATACAAGATTTATATAAATGTTTTTTTTTTTTTTAAATAACCTCAATTTAGAAAAAACTTTGACTAACAGAAAAGGTTCTGAAACAATAGCAAATGTGTCTAATGTGGTTTATTCAATAAAATGCACTTGTGTAATGAACAATACATAGGTGAAACTGGCAGGATATTGCAAAATAGAATTTATGAGCATAAAAGATATTGTAGAATTGGTAATTTAAACACAGGTTTGTCACAACATTCATGTAAATTTAATCATATTTTTGATTTTGCTAATATTAAAATTTTGGTTTGAGAAAATATTTTTTAAATATGTAACATTGAATCCATTTTCATCAATAAATATATCAAAACTTCAATAAGGGGTCGTTCAAAAAATACATAACACCTTCAGGAAGGGATTTTACTTCGAGCTTCACGCCCATAGACAAAGCGTTACTTGTGGGGGAGGGGGGGGGGGCAAAACGGGAGAAAATTCATTGCGTATTTTTTGAACTGCCTCTATATTTGAAAACCCTAAATAATGAATATAAACCAAATTTTATGAAATATCACTTTTTTTACTCAGGTATGTTTCATTTAAATTTGAATTTTTGTTAAAACCACTATCCTCTTTACAACATACATTATGTGACTTTTGGATTCATAAATGTACTTTTTATTAAATTATAAATATGTGTGTCGACTTTTGAGGAAGACCCGCATGTGATCGAAACATTGAGGCCTCTTTAAAATAAATGAATGTTTTTTGCATGTTTTTTCCGAATGCTTTTATTTTTACTTCATCGCTGACCGTAAGATCTAATATATTTGATAAAATTTGCTTAATTACTTTTTTTAAATTAAACCGGTCGAAGAAAGAGGAAGTTAAAATAATTCAATTTGAAATGATTCAATCTCAACTCATTCAATAAGGAACACTTTTAATAATTTAAATCTAGATCGAATCCATTTCAAATCATGCAGGTTTTACACTTGAAGCCGCAGAATCTCTTGGAGACAAGATATGTATGTTGTTTTTTTAGAGGAAAGTCAACTATACGTATTCTTGCGATTTGTGGGGAAAAAATTTCAAAAAGTTATGCGTATTTGAATTTTTTGCTGCTTCGCTTTAAAAAGAAAACAATTTTTTCTTTTAATTTATCTAAGTACTGAAATTTCGATATTTTTCGATCCAAAAGAGTATCCATGCATTTTTTGGAAATAAAAGGTGAATTCATAATGAAGCTTCATATCCTGCTTGGAAAAAATTAAAAATAAGAGCAGATTACGGAAAATGGAATGATACAACTCTTTCAACTTTCTTGTCTGAGAAAATGGTGAATTTTTTACCTTGTACTGGGAATGGTTAAACTGCGATACGCCACCTGGTGACAAAAATTCGAACTAGAAAGAATAGACACGATTTTAAAGATGCATTTTAATTTGTGCATACAAGTATTTGAACCATTTTTTTGTGAAGTTTAAAGTGTTCATTGGATAATAAAAATAAGTCTTTATCGGAAGCAAAGTGTTTTAGATGGAATTTACACATTATACAGTGAAAAATCACACTTTTTAACAGAAATATTTTCTAAAAAAACACAATTATTGATCTCTTTATTGTGATTTTCAAAAAATTATAAACTTATGGACTTATGTCGAAGCAAAAATTAACTCAAGTAAATTTTTATTAATTTATCCATGAAATATTTACTATTAAAAAATCTTATCTAAAAAGTCAGGTTAGAATTCGTATTTCAATTCCAGGCGTCTATTATTCGTATACTTGGCAGAATATGGATAAAATTTGTTGCTACATGCATTAATATAAAGTTTATTTTAGCTTACAATGCATTAAAACTCACATGAAATAATTGTTTTTTTTTTAAATCTGTTTCACAAAAATGTGTTTTTTCACTGTATATCAGATGGAAATTCTATCTAAAACTATTTATTTTGTATGAATATTTGTTTTTAGTATTCAATCATTATTTGATACTTCACAAAACAATCGTAAAAATACTTTTATGCGAAAATTAAAATGCATGTTTAACCCAGCTGGAACCACGTAAACTTCCGGGACTCGACAAGGTAGAATTGGAACAGCTAAACTTTTTTCGCAAATTCTCGGCATTGAGAGACTAGGAAAACAAAATAATATGAACAAATTCACCAAATAAAAAACTTGAAGGAAATAAAATTGAAAACAGACTAGGACAAAAAGTAGGACAAATTCACAAAATGCTAACGCATAATACTTGAAGGAAAATCTCTTACTTTTCACCTGCAAAGTCTGGAGCAAGACTGACTACGAGGGTACTAAAATGGAGAAGGTGATAAGAAAAGTTGGCGCGTGTGCAGCTTCAATAAACCAGAGCATAGGTGGGATTCCACCCATACGTGGTTCTAGCTAGGTTAAAATTGTGCCTACTCTTTCTAGTTCCATTTTTCGGCACCATGTGGCGAAATGGTAGTCCACCTTCCCAATTCTCAAAACGTTTATTTTCCTTCTGATGCTTTCAAGTTCCATTAAAATCAAATGAGCGGTTCCAGATATAGCCATACAAAAAAAACCCCAATACCTAAATTCAATATGGCATAACAACCGTAATTTTTAAAAATTTCAAAAAATTCTGTGGATTTCAAATTTTGTTTTAGGAGCATAATTTTTACAGTTTCATTAAAATCAAACGACCACATGTCGATTCTGATATTCCTAACACGTGCGTCGCAATAGGAAATATATTATAAATAATATAAAGATTAATTCTGTCCATAAGCATTCAACACTACTTAAATTAACAATTTTTCATAAAATACTGAACAGGAAAATCGTAGAGATCGACAACTTTTTGGAAAGGCCTTTGTACCAGAATTATTTTCAACCTGTGGAAAAATCTACGTTGAAAACGGTACAAATCCAGTACCCTCGTCTCTAAAAGAGCTGATAAAAACAGCTGGTGGTCAAGTAACGGAGGATCCTACAATCTCGGAAGTAGTGGTGGGATCGGAAGGTTTGAAGGAAATATGGGTCTTGGATTCGATAACAACAGGTGTACTGCAACCTGCAGATAACTATCGAAGAAAGTAGTCTCTTCTACAATTATTGTAAATATTTATTTTTTGTCCTATGGTGTACAAAAAGTCTTAAAACATAAATGCCTAGCTTAGCTGTGAGCTATTATGTATCATCTCTCCTATATTTTTGTATAATTTATTATATCTATGTAAAAAGAATTTAAATTAGGCATATCGAGATTAAGTATATTTTACAGCCTTTGTCGTATTATATTCGAGAATAAATTTATTTTTATCCTGCCGAGTATTTCAAAGGGTGTGAAATTTAATTATTAATTAAGGCACTCTGACTGATTATTATTTATATTACTGAAGCTTAATGAACCTTAGAGATAAATCGCAGTCTCGTTTCGTTCAGACGGAGTTAGATCGTTAAATAAATTAGTATACGTGGTGAATGAATGAATAAATAAATATGTCGCAAAACAATCCCGAGCTAATAGGGTAGTTTCATTTGTAGATTTCTAAGGAGAGTTTTAAACTATTATAGAGGTCAATAAAATTTAAGAATAATCGGGTTTGTAACTATTCTTTCCTGGTCATTGCAACTTCGAAACAAAACTTTTTTAAACTAAACAATTTTTGATTTGAAAGATTCCAAATGAAGTAACAAAAGAAAGCAGTCAAAGTGGAGTTCTTCCGAAATTGAACTATTTAAAATTGGAATCCTGGAAAATTCTAGACTAATTAATGAAACGAATTAAAATATTTAAGAAAGTAAGATTTAAAAAATTCAAGATTCCAAACTATTAAATTGGACTGGTATCCTAGAACCTATATTTTTCCGACTAAAAATCAAATTTTTTAACTTTGATGTGCAAAACAAATTCACTTTCCTATTTTATCGGTCCAGTGATTACCCTGCATTACATTTTTGATTTCCCGTCACATAAAAAAGTTGTTACACTTATTTGAATTATGAAACCACCCTGAATTTTTGTTGATAAGAATACGATAACAATAAAAAGTTTCAATCGTCTTGATGTGGTCGATAAATAGAAATGAGACATATTACAGCAATGACTAGTTCAATGCACAATAAAACAATCTGAATGCTACATAGAATGACTTCTAATCTCAGCGTGTAGTGTTGCCAAAGAAGAAAGTAAAGAGTGACGAGCGAACTTGGAACTGTAAGCGCTATGGCGAGAAGAAAAAGTAAACCGCGCTCCATTAAATTTCCCTTTCTTCCAAGAAAAATGCGACCGCCTTCTGTGCTTAGCAGAAAAAGCAGCAGAGCAAATTCCGTGAGTAGTTTACTCGTGCCTGGGGATGGTAAATTTGCTGCTTTGTAAATCCCCATGCACAGTTCGCAGGTCGCGAACATCCCGAAGTAAAACGAATTCAGGTACATGAGAATCTCGTATGTCAAGGAGGTCGAAACGGCCGCCGGCATTTTTGATCGAATTCTGCAATTAAAATTAAAATTCATGATTGCTTTCAGTAGTTCCAATCAAATCACTCCTTTTATGACCAAATCCTTTTTTAATCAGGCAGGTTTTACACGGGAAGCCGCAGAATCTCTTGGGGACGAAATATGTTGTTTGTTTAGAGGAACCTAGGCCATACGTATATGTACGGTTCATACAAAAAATGTTCGCAAAGTTATGCGTATTAGAATTTTTTGCTATGTTTCTCAAAACGAAACAGATCACTCTTTTCTAAAGTTATATAGCTTTTGACCTTCTTCCGATATCCGAAAGAAAATAGTCAAAATTAACCAAATGGCGGCGATTTTTCTGAAAATATTAAAAGTCGATTTTCTTAAAAACCCACACTTATATTTTTTGTTGATTTTGTATTATAAGAAAAATATCCTGCGAGTTTTAACTTTTGTGGCCAGGAAGATTTTTTTCATAAAATCGAATTTTTGTATTTTTCTTGCTTACAATAGATGCGAAAAAAGGTTAAGAAAATAATTTGCACAGTTGAAAAAACTCTGCAAAAAACTGTTGTGCTCATTTATGATATCTTTTACCGTTTCCAAGAAAAATTAAATATTTCTTTCTGGAGACTGCAGTTGCTTTTCAGTGCATATTTCCAAAATCAGGAGACACTTGTCATTTAAATTTATTCTTCGAATTTCACCCACTAGTGCTAATCTAAATTTGCATAAATACAAAGACCTATCACATAATGATAAAAAAAATGAAGACAATTTTAAATTTCAATTGTTCAATTCTACAAGTTTAATGCGGGCTATACAATTTTTGTAGTCAAGAGAATTTTTTTTTTATAAATATCGAATTTTTCTCGGAAATGGTTCGAAATATCATAAATGAGTAGAAGAACTTTTCTAACTACAAACTATTTGTTGAAAATTCTTCCGTATCTGTTGTTGTTTGCAAGAAAAATTCGAAAATTTCATTTTACGAATAAAATTATTTAGCCCGCATAAAACTAAGAAGATATTTTCCTTATGGTAGTACAAATTCAATAAAAACTTGAATTTTGAAAATCGACTTTTAGCATTTTCAGAAAAACTTCAACATTTTTATTAGGTAAAAATTATATAACTTTAAAGACAAAATTTGGAATTTTTGAAAAACGAAGCAAAAAATTCAAATACACATAACTTTGTGAACATTTTTTTTCTTCACAAAATCGTAAAATTACATATTAGCTAATTTCCTCTAGAAAATAAGATGTTTTGACAGAGAGATTGTACGACTTCAAGTTTAGAACCTGCCTTATTTGAAATGGATTTTGTCTTATTATCTTTTTTCAACATGAAATTGTTAAAATGTGTAAATGAGATACTTGAAGCCTATTCCTGCTTTAAATCAAGTGAATTACACAAAAATTATTGAAATTAGTCAAATTTGTACTCTGAACACATACTTGATTCAAAACGGGATCAAGTCCCAAGTATTTAACACAGATGGTATTCTCTAGTATTAATGGTGCAAAAAGAGACAACTCAATTTTGATGTTAGAACCTGCGATTCCATCGCCCTTGAAATTATATAATTTTGAATATTTCAATTTGAAAAAAAAAAACATTAATTATAAACTATAATTGAAGAAGTTCATTAAAAAATGGAGCCGAACTACTGTTTTCTCGATTTCGAGAAAAAATCCAAAAAAGTAAATTGATATAAATTTTAATTATCACATATATATATTTTCAGTGGAGGTTAAAAACTGTAATATATCGAATTGATTGCATGACGATCTCACTGTGTAATTAAATTGAGAAAAACCATTCCTTATAGAGGGGATACAACTAATTTTTCTGCAGGGATTCTTTTTCCGCGATGCATATATTGTGGATGCTTTTTCAAGAAATTAAATGCATAGTTTAGCGTAGTCTTTATGATTGAATAATTTCCCTTTATTTCTTTTTAACTCGAGACTCACGATGAAACAAATATTACAGGGAAATTAAAATAATATTAAACTTTCTAACCTCTTTTCCCCAATTACATTTTTCGTAACTTTTAGTTTATTTTTATGATACCTGGATCCATTTTCGACAATGAGATACAGGTTATGATTTAGTTAGTATTTATTTTTACCGAAGGGTTGTTTTAAATCATTGTACTTTTTTCATTAAAAAAATGATTGTCCTTTCACGTAATTGAACTTTCATTCAGCTTTCCCCATTTTTTATCGTAAGCTATATTTTAACCGCCAATAACAGCGGACTTTTTTAAGGTTACTTGGATCTCTTCTAGACAATCAGCATACTTTGTAATCAATTTTAAGTGTAATTGAAGATCAGTAATATATTTTTTATTACAGAATGTAACCGGTCCGTGTTTAATATCTTGTCTCATTTTTACCAAATCACCCTTTTTGAAAAAACGGCCTTAATTATAAATTAACATTGAACTGTTGCAAGACATTTGGCAAATCTGAAACATTAATGATTCTTATTGTACGTGGACATATTTATATAGAAATTTTCGCCTGGCTTGAAAGTTAGAATATCCATAGTACAAAATTTATGAACATTTTTGAAAAATATCAATTTTGAGAAAATAATTTGAAAATGCCAAAAGAAAAACATCGATGTATACAAAAGATAAAATTTAGTTACCTAGGCTACAGAGCTACACAACTTAATTGTGACGAAAATCAACTTAACCGCATTTAGAATTCTTCTGCCTTAAATTTGCCCGTTATTTTTCACCGAAATTAATTTGGTGTTACCAGTTACTAGCACTATTTATAAACAAAGGAAACCTATAACTCTACAGTTTGTCTATTTTAAACACTAGCTAAAAATTCAACCGGAATCTAACAAGTATCCCTACTTGCGTCCGCCTGCCGGCTGACTCAGTGATCCCAACTTTGGCATGTATAGCTACTGCGCTTTGCGTGGCGCAGCGGCCCTCATTGGTCGTTGTTGGCGCGCGATTCAAATAGTATATAATTAAAAATGATTGAAATTAAAAGAGATCATTTTTATAAATTGCCGATAAATATCAGAAGTACGTAATTTCAGATTTAAGGAGAAAAGAAAATAATAATACAAAAACCTTGCTTAATGAAATATAAATTCAGCTTTCGAATTGAAAGAAAATATACAATTATTTACAAAATATACGCATTATTATATTCTTCTAACCTTACATTATAAATGAGGTAATTTCTGGTATTTATGTGCAATATATAATAATTATCTATTTAAATTTCGATAATTGTTGATTATACCTGGTTTGAATCGCGCGCCAAGAGCGACTAATGAGTGCCGCTGTGCCACACGAGCGCAGTAGCCTAAAATGCCAAAGTTGGGATAACTGTCGGCCCGGCTGTGAGTGAGTGAGATGTTCGCCTGATGATGAGGAACGTAAAAATGGGTGTCTGGCAGGTGTGAGTGGATGCGTTTACCTGTGGCGATCTGTCAAAGGTGCGAATTTTTGGCAGTTAACTAACGTGACTCGGATAAAGTTGAAAATTATACCATAACAATAAAAAGGCCTTTTTATTGACAAGTAATTTTTTCGAAAATTATTAAAAGACAAAAGTTACTCTATTATAGGTATACTCCAAGATGAATAAGAAGTATTTCATCAAAATGTTAATATTTACCAAGTTATTCGCATTTTCCCATCTTTTTCCCATTTTTTCTATCACCTGCTGTATCTTTAGCAATTTAAAGGAAGGTGTGCACAAAATTGGTACACGAATAAAGTAAGTCTTGTGCAAACAATTGGCGTCAGCCACTTTTAGTTAAAACAATAACTTATTCTGCTATAAATAATCATAATCAGAGTCACGTTCTCAGCTTCTGATTATCGTAGAAAGTTGTAATAAAGGTGAATATGATTATAAAAATTAAACAACAAAATCGCCTTACTTTAAAATATCCATTATTTATTATTGGTAAATTTTATGTTTTGTCGCCGAGATACGTTGGATCTTGATTACCGTGACTAAAAACAATAATGATGAGAGTAGAGCTGAAAGGTAAAAATATAAACAGATTTGCTTAATCTGGCATTAAATTTAACCAGCTGTGGATAATAATTGTAGCACAAATAGACAAAATGTACAAACGGACTTTACGGTCAAATACTGGACAGTTAGAAAACACAAAATTGGTTGATTTATCTCACATATTGTAGCTGTTAAAAATCGCTTCCTTCACAATCGAACAGTTTAACTGGGCGTAACGTAAAATACCAACCATCTCAATTCTAATTTCTAAATCTGCCTGAGTCAAAGCCGATATCAGGTTTTGTGCGTGCGGTATACCTACGATGGCCACGCGACGCATACATGTAAAGAGCTGAGGGCCACTTTCATTTACCTCATGTCGGTCATTGTGGTTGGTGCAGAACTTTGCACACCGACCGAGTCCTGGAATCACTCGTGGATTTAAAACCGATATATATCAATTAAATGGCCATCGCGGGTATACGGGCGAGTAGGGGGCGCCATGTTTCTATCAACTAATATTTCTAATGCATTGTGACTCTCTATTTCTCTCTGTACACGAAAACATTTTGCGATCATAATTTTAGTATAATTGCATTTTTTACCAAATATATTTTTGTAAAAATGATCAAGAATAGTGAATAATTAATATTGACACTCGGGGTATTTGTAAGTATTTCAAATTCTAGAACTTTACCTATTAATTTTATTACATATTGAATTGGTAATTTTTTTATTTCGCGCTTTAATCCGAATCCATATTTACTAGTCATGTTAAGCGATGCGTGGCGCCCCTAGCGGACAGAAGAACAGAATTAAAATTAGTATAAAAATAATTTCAAATTTCTGCTATCAAATCCCATACACATGTAATATTCATTATAAATTTTATACTTAATTTATCGGATATTCTAACACTTGTTGATGATGGATCGCGGAGACTTAAAGAAGGAGAAAATCTTGCTAATTCAGATCATATTTAATATTGTGGAATTATTGGAGAAACTGAAAATAGGCGATAGACATAATGTTTCATTGTTTAAAAACAACAGAGTTGCACAGAAGTCTTCCTCATTAGATGAAAGTTGTTATAGCTGGAGAAAAAGAAAAAATTTTAATAGATAAAAAAAGTCATGGTAATGTTGTTTTATTATGTTGATACTCTTAATGCACTGCACACAAATATCTGGTATATTAGGTAATCTGTGTAAAATAACACCAGCGTCCGATGATTTGCTTTTACAGTAAACCACGCTATACTTGTATGTTCTTTTTCTGCAATATTTTACATCATCTTACCACCATTTTTCTTAAAATAAACAACTAATGAAATCTGCAATGTTTTAAATCCGTTGTTTTGATACTGCATTTGATTCTGTTTTTCTGGCCGCAAGGGGCGCCACCCATCGCTTAACATGATCATGGACATAAGAAACAAGGGACTAGGCATGCCATTGCGGGGGTGATGCAATGAGGGGGGAGGTCCGGCACCTTTTGATGTCCCGCGACAAACATGGCAGCGTCCACATTTTTATATTTTCATGCACAGTTTGTCGGCAAAAATGCTCGTGCGGATAATCAAATTGCACAGCGTAAGATGGCGGCTCTCCCCACTCATGGAATTCTCCCCCCTCTCGTGGATTCAACCCCGCTCGACCAAATTAGGATGGCATGCCTAGTCCCGTGTTTCTTATGTCCATGAACATGACGAATTCAATGCAGTTCCATTCTCCAGTTCACCTGTCTGCAGTTATAACCATCGCGATGAGCAAACCAACCCACCTTCTCTTTTATCTGCATCTTTGCATTATCTGAAAATCGAAGGCATTGCCGTCAGTTGAACAATTCTTTCTCATATGAAAATGGTTAAATTACTTTCCGTTCCCAGAATGGTGGTAGTGTGGCAAGCGTATTAAAATGGCAGCTGCCCATCTTGACATTTTATTGTTTCTGGTATTGCTTCAGCGGGATTTTATATGATAAAATTGCTTAAATATGAATGAAAAACTATATTTTCACATAATTTATAGATATTACGCATTACAAAAATTTGTTAAAAGTTTTAATCAAAGAAGAAAATACAGTACCAGCATAGTACCACTAAGCAAAAAAAATACGTTAATTTATAAATTTATGTGAAAATATATTTACAATCAAACCTCGTTTATCGCAATTCCTTCGAAACGTAAACACCGCGTCTATTGCAACTCGAGAGGGGACCCCACTATTCCACGTATCCGGAAGGTGGTCTTTTAATACATTCCCGCTTCCACGCTATCATTGGCTTTACGGAATACCACCTTGATCAAAAAGTTTTAGGACTTTATTTTTAAAATCAAAAATACAAGTTTATTCATCATAATCGATAGTGTCCCATTCAAAGTAGTCCTTATTGACTGCAACTCACTTATGCCAGCGCTTGATCCAATCCTCGAAACATTTTTACATTCTCATCAGAAAAGGTATTAGATTTGTGTAAAATTTACCCCCGCTCCCAGTTTTTGTCAAATGTCCACGTTTTGAGACCCCCTGAATCCGAAAAACAGGCTTTTACGAATGTGTCTGTCTTGCTGTATGTATGTCGGTGAACACGATAACTTTTGAAAAAAAGTAATCTATTAGATTGCCCTTTGGTACACTCGTTTAGTGTCCTAAACTAAAGGTCAAGTTCGTTAGCCAGACATTTTGGATGAAAATTCAAAAATTGGGCACTTTTTGAATATTTTTGGGACCACTTTTTTAAAAATTCAAAAATTCTCTGTATGTTTATTCATAGTATTTAAAAAATTTAACAATTTATCCTGATGACTTTTTTCGAAAAATCTAAAATTACTAGAGTTATAGCAATTTTAAAATAAAAAAACTAAAATGAACAATTTAGGCCAAACAACGCATGATTTGATAATGAATCACTTTTCGATATAAGCTACGTAAAATATGAGACAAAAATTTTTCATCCAAAAAAGAGCTATAATATTTTATAGGACAGTTAGTTTTTGCTTTAGTCGTAAAAAATAACATTCTAAATAAAAATATTAAATTTGTTTGAAACAACGACATAAGGTATGAACTTAAATTACCAGACAACAATTGTTTGCCTAAAAAGATCTATAAATTTATTATTAATAATTTTTCGATTGGATGAGTAGATCTTCTTTTAATCGTATAACATAAGATAAAAAATGCAAAAATGAACATTTTGGAAAAAGCACAGAAAAGACGAAAGAGGACATAGGCTCCTATATAGGTTCCTGCATTAGACCCTATGCAGATGCGCAGTAGTTTTTAATTAGTCGTAAAAAACATTAAAAATAAAAAACTATAAAAACAAGGAAATAAGAATTAGTATGATTCAATTTTTATGCATATTATGAGTTGTAATGATATAAATTTATGGAAATGATACATGTTTTAGAGCAGCTTAGAATATAATTTAAAGAAAAATAAGAAGCAAATACAAAAATAGTCATGATAAATACAATTTGCCTTTTATTTTGCAATTTTTTAATAAGTAATCCCAGGCAGAGTTACATAAAAAATGTATTATAATTGATATAAAAGTGTTGTGTAGAATGAAGAAAAGTAGACATGTTGGACAAAATCGAGTGCGAAGCACGAGATACGCGATGAGAATGTGTTCGTTAAAGCCAAAAAAGATTTCAAAATCAAAAAATTACAGTCGTCGGTCCGTTCACCTTTGATTATAAAAGGTCTGTGTCCGAACGCGGAAGAAATGCAAAGACTAAGTGCGGAGTGCGATTGCCATCAGTCGCGTGCCGTAGGTGCGCTCAAACTCTCTTTTAACGAAAGAGAATTCACAATTACAAAATTGCAGTGGTGGATGTTTTGAGTCTTAATTTTAAAATGTTTACGGAAGAATGTGCGAAACTATCAAGAACGAGCGCGAAGCGCAAGATAAATACGACATCGAGCGCGATAACCAACAGTTGCGCACCCTAGGCGCGCTCAAACTTGCAAGCGAAGCGAGCCGCGCGTACAGCGCGCGATGAGCATATGCCCGCATAGCGGGCAGATTTTTTATAATTGGTTTGCGGTATATCCATCAGTATATCCGTCAGAGCCATCTTCGATTTTTCCATGACCTCATCTCGAGATCTACAACGCGTTCCGCGGAGCGGTTTCTTGAGTTGACCGAATAGGAAAAAGTTGCAGGGAGCCAAATCAGGTTAATTCGGTGATTGTTGGATGGTATTCGTTTTGTTTTTAGCCAAATGCTCACAGATAACGAATCGGCCGAACGAGAGCGCCACACGGTGACGAGTCTTAAAACTTTTTGATCAAGGTGGTATGTGACCATCAGTGATGGGAGCTTGGGAAGTTGCGATAGACGAGTTTTTTGGATTGCAATAAACCAAACTTGCAATAAACGAGGTTTGACTGTATTTCACATTTATGAAGTAATTTCGTAATAGCGTAATCCACAACAATTTTGTTTGCCTCATAGTTAAGTTTTTTATCAAGTTTAACTCCCAGAGAATTGAAATGTGAAATTAAAACTTAATTTTGTTAATTTAATAATTTATAATAAATTAATAAAAAGTAACCAATTAACAACCAGAAATGTCGATTTTCTATACGAAACAGAGGCGCCCTCGTGGCATGAAACACATGGCGTGAAGTCACATGCTATCAAAGCTGAAGAAAGTACATGGTCAGCTTGATATAAAAAAAATCCAAATAATCAGTGAGCGGAGGAGAACAGTGCGAAATTGCGCACCAATCACAGACTCGTTTCCCTCAACCATCGCACCCCCGCCACCAGAGGTCGCTAGCGACCTTGAGAAAAAAAATAAAAATGTGTTACAGATATCAAATTACTCGCCATTAAAAACCAATGTGAGCATCGCTTTTCACTTTTTGAAAATTTCAAAAAATTACCCCTATTTAGGTGTTGAGAAGACCCCAAAAAAATAGAAAATAGCGCTAATTATAAAATGATTTTTCACATCAACCCCTTATCGATCAAGAAAATACGTAATTTTAATTTTTTCAATCTCAAGTAATTTATTACCTGTAAAATATTTTCATATTTTTCCACAGGTCGCTAGGGAGGTCTATAAAATAGGCTGACTTGGCGGTCACTCTTTTACTTAATTTTACCTAAATAAATAAAAATAATTTTACGCACTAAAAAAACAAGACTGAGCAAGAATCGCGAACGGCCTATACATAAAAAAATGTTCATACATACCCAAAACACAAAAACATGTATAAAACTATTTTCAGTTGTATATTATTTAAAATTTACAGGCGGTCCTCGATTCTCCGAACCTCGATATCGTGAACTTCCTTTTAACTGGCGCAACTACAACATCATTTCCCCTCCGAGTGACCCCGATAACCTGAACCACTCGCCCCGAAAAGTTTATATAATCGAGATCCGACTGTAGAATATTATATTTATATTTTGCGAACGAAATATTTCATTAAAAATGTTGCAGTTTTAAAAGTTGCGTTAAAAAAAATTAATGCGCCTAAGAAGGCTAAAAGTGTATTCAAAGTTTTGGATGTTGAGTTCCACACAATGCACCCGGCTGGCGCCTGGCTTGTGTAACTCTGATCATCCCTTCTATGTTTAAGAAACTCGTAATGAATGTAAAGTAATTTTTACATGCAAATTTTCTTGTAATCATATTTTTTCAAGCATTTATTGCATTCTTTTTTTGTCTGTCATGAAATCCACGCGCCTATCAGACCGTCTCCCTGGTGTAAAAGACAAGGTATCACAAGATTATAGGTGCGTAGAATAACATTTCACAGATGTTTGATTGTGTTGTACAAGCGCAAGAGGAGAATTTTGATTGTGTGCGAAAGTGGCCATAGTGTCTGCTATTTTTGCTCAACACAACCAAAAGATTCATAATCACCAGCTATCGACATGTAGAAATGGGCCGGTAACGCTTTTGGGAGAACTGAAATTGGCTCTAGAGAGAGAAAAAAGATCCGAGATGTAGACCTGCCTTTATCTATTTCAGGACTCTGTCCAGTGAATTGGTGGCCCCGGGTATTGCCTGCATATTCTGTATGGTTAATTAAAAAAAATTTTGAACAATATTTTTATAACATTAAAAATAACTATTTGTATTGCATAGGTACAAAACTTCATATTTTGAGGTTTTGTTTTTATTGTAACATTTTTTATTTTACTATATTCAATAAATTTACTTACGTATGAAAATATATACCTATATAAACGCCTTGACAACGCCCACAAACTACAGAGGCTGCCACCATTTTTTATATTTATTTACAATAAATTATAAATAAATCAATTCTGAAAAGTGCGATGTCACATTATTGGGGCACTTGCGACACAAAGCACGGTCCTGTGCTGCGCCAAACTTCACCCAACGAAAATATTCTCGACTAATCAGCTTTATCTAGAAAGAGATAGGTCTCATCTCAAATGTTTTCTCTCTCTCTCTAGAGCCCATTACTGTTCTCCCCACAGCATTGCCGGTCCATTTCTATATGCCGATGTGACCAGCTCAGAAAATCTTGTATGGGTAGGTAATGGCGCCGACATTTCACCAATCATCATCCTTATTTCCTCTCTTCACTGCGCGAATTGGTTGAAACTTTCCCGCCTATTGATTGGCTCACGGTTTTAATGCGCACAAATTTCGACCAATCCGAGATCCGATATGGAAACGCTCGATACGGACGCCAGTGTCTGACTGTCTGCCAAGTGTCAGTCGTGATCCGTTTTGTCAGTGTTAATACAGAGTTCGGTGATTGAATTAGCGATAAAGTATTTTTCTAGTTTTTCTGTGAACTTTAAGCAATTATGTCCGACAAGAAAGGTAACTATGAGAAACATTTACGCGATGCGTCTCGAAATACGCGAGTTTATATTCCTTGCGATTGTTTCGTGTTTTGAAGTTCGCGAGTACCATTAGCACTTGTCATTTCTGGCAGAAATTTTGTCGTATGTTTGCGAATTCAACGTCGGGAAATTGCGGAGAATATCGCGCAATTGATTAGAGTAGCGATTAGGCGAAAATCTCTCACGATAGTTAATCCCTCGGGCATATAATGAGTTTCGTCCTAGTGACAGATAAATCAATACGGTCCTCTGTGTAGGGAATACAAAATGGCCTCCAATCAAGTACGACTCTAGTCCTTTCGAGCTTATGCTTTTCTGTCAAACAGAATTTCGGATGTTAGTCCATCAGACTTTTTCGCAAATGACGAAATAACCTACCATTTTACTCTTAATTATGCAGAATATACTTTTAAAGTTCGGAAGTTGCAGATTCTCACGTCCTCATGCAACCTTTATACACTTGGACGGAAATATTAATTAATAAAAAATGTATTCAGATGAAAATTTTGTATGGAGGTTTCTTACGTAAAAACCATACTAATGTATTTATTTTGACATAAAATCAATGTAAAATGTCAAAATTGAATTTTCGAATACGCCTCTTTTGTTCCAATTCTCGTACGATGGGGGCGGAGCAAAATTTTATATTTTTATTTCCAGTTACAACAATGGTCAACGGAGTCAAAATGGCTTCTCTAACGTTTCATCTAAAATCAATAAAAACAACGAAAAAATTCATGTTTGCCGTTATTTCAAGTTGAACAATAATTTCGATGTTTGGAAAATGTTGAAAATTTTTTGTATTGCAAGTGGGTTAATTACATGATTCCTACATTGACCTTGAAGTTTCCAAAAACCTGCGTTTTTGCTTTTTTTTACTTATCTATTTTTAACTTTCGTTACAATTTTACCATAAGATGTAGTAATCTGTAAAATAAAGTGTCCAAACTAAAAAAATCTTTTTACGCATTACAAATTTTGAATTTAAAATTCGATATCATTTTAAAAAATTGAAATCTTCTCTTGAGTTCTGGGACTTAATGAGCGTAAACAAATTTAATTTCGTATGATTCTTGAACTCAGATTTTGTCACTCTTTAAGTTTTAGTTTTTTACGTGATTTTAAATTTTGGTCTTCCGAAGTTAATACTTTACAAAATCAAAACATTTTTACACTCGACAGTTAGGTTTATGTTTTATATGTTCGGCTTTTTCTTATTCAGATTTGTTGAAAAGTGAGAATAAATTTTATTTTCTTAGGTAATTTAAAAATTTTATACAACCACATCTAACAATTGAATTTTTTTATATTTCTAACAATTTTTGGAATTTTGGGTTATAAAATTACATTTGTGTAAAGTATATTAGCGTCTTAAAAATTATATGTCATGTTTTATTTTACACAAATGATTAAATTATTTCATTAATAGCACAGTCCTGCCAGGGTCAGTTACAGAAATGACAGGGGGTGAATCTGGTACATTTTTGACGCTGAAAACAGATCCGATGGTAGAAATTGTCTGGCACGTCAGGTTTTAGAGTAACTTTAAGTTACATAGTAAAAATGGCTATTTTAGCAAAATTTATGAATTTATTGTGGGGGAACGGATATATATTTTTTATTTCTGAAAATAGTATCGTGTAGTACTCGTCTAGCTCTAAAATCCATTTTCGATTGTCGCTGTACCATTTTTTTCAGCCGAGATATGCAAGTTTGCCCATTATTGGACCATTGATCATCATTTGATCTTGGCTTTACTGGGTGGACCATCACACAGCCCTGCAAGAGACAGTTATAAAAATGACAAAGCGAATCTTATAGATTTATCGATGCTCAAAACTAATCCGGCAGCAGAAAATTTCTAGCACGTCAGTTTTTGGAGTAACTTAATATAAATGGTCGAAAAACGGCATTTTTGTCAATTCCTTGATTTAAAGTTACTCCAAAACCTGACGTCGTGGAAAATTTCTGCTATCTGATTAGTTTTCAACGTCGATAAACCTGTAAGATTCACTTCCTGTCATTTTTTTGTAACTGAGCCTCGCAGGGTTGTGTGATGATCCACTCAGTGACGACAAGATCAAATGATAATCAGTGGTCCAACAATAGTCTTAACTTTCATATCTCGGATCAAGAAAATCGTACAGCGGTATCGAAAATTGATTTTAAAGCAGAAGACTACTAACACACAATGTAATTTTCAGAAACAGAAAAATATCCTTTCCCTCACAATAGATTCATACTTTTGGCTAAAATGGCCATTTTTGACCATGTAACTTAAAGTTACTCTAAAACCTGACGTGCTACACAATTTCTGCCATCGGATTTGTTTTCAGCGTCAAAAATCTACAAAATTCACCTCGTCATTTCCGCAACTGAAAAAACTCAAATTCGCAGGCAAGTGTAATTTAAAAATATATTTTTTTCACATTTAAAACAAAATATTTTTGTAAAATAAATCTGATATAAATTTTATTATGTTGATACTTTTAATAAAAAGACTAAAAATATACCTTTATGACCTAAATTCTTATTGCACACTACGCAGATTCTAAATCTACAAATAAATTTACAGTTTAAGGACCCCCTTGAGTTCATTATATAACACATTTTTATACAGAAAACTTTGAAAACTACCAAATTTTTATTGTTTTGAATGTTCTACTTTTTCAAAAGATATGAGGAGAAAAGGACATGCGCTTTAAAAAAATCCGTTCAGAAATCGAAATTAAATAAATGATGGTTTTGTTTAACAGAGAAAAGATTGTTATAAACGAACAAAAATTTGCATTCTTTATTTAATGAAATTATTATTTTTACCAAACTTTTTTTTGTGTTGCATCTTACCTAATTAAATAAATGTTAAATAATCTTGGTCGTGCGTGGCATAGTCAATAATGCATCTACATTTTTTGTTCCCAAAAGTGTACTCTATATTTGCTTGAGTAAAGTTGTAAATTGTGCAACAATTTATGAAGGAGAACTTTTTGTATTTTTTTAGCGATATTTCAAAAAAAAAAAAATATTTTTGTTATAAAATATTGTTGATAATCAATTAATTTGTAACTATTTTAGACAGTTGAATTAGATAATCTTCTTACTGAAGAATAAGCCATAATATAAAATTTAATAAATACTTGGTTCATCTTCCACAACAAGCAACTTTAATGAAAACAATGATTTTCTTAATAAATTCGAAAATGTGAAAACAAAAATTATAATATTTTACAGCTGAAAACTTTTTCATATAAGCATTATTTTAAGAATTTTAAATATTCTAAAAATAAGAAGAAATAATATTTACATATATATCCGGCAAAAAGCGAAAGAGGACTAAAAGTCGTTACGTACACAGCATAGGTTAAAGAGCCAAGGAATAGCATTATAAAATCCTATTAAGAAACGAATTTATTTTTTTAAACCCTATATTCGGAGACTTCATACAGAAATAAGTATCAGGATATTTTTTCGTAATATAATATCGCTTTTCCTCATGCATGAATTTTGTTTTTAGTTGCGTACCTGGGGGCAGATTGACCTCATGCCAATAAGGAACTACATATTTTTTATAGCAAGACGCAACCAATTTATTTATTTATTGTAGGTGAAACATTTTCTTAGTCATGCGATGTATGTATTTAATTTATGCCTCTTTCTCGAAAGCCTTTCTCTATTTTATTGTTAGTAGGAAATATCCAATTTGAACTAAGATATTTTCTCAGAAATTCAAAGCACTAAGTGTGCTCCTAAACTTTAATTTAAAGACACAAAAATTAGCAATAAAAGTTGCAGTTTTCATTTAATTTTTTGGTTGCGAACGTCTTGCTCTATCAATTACGTCCTCTAGGCTTCGTTCGGTGAATTCCTGAAAATCCGCAAATCTCTGGAAGCCAATCCTATATAAATATAGCTTTTTAAGAAAGCAACGGTGAATACCTTTCTTTAAAACTACAAAAGATTCCATTTTCAAACTTGCTTTCAAGGTATTTCTTTCGGAATTTTGTGAAATTTGAATTTTTTCTGATTAATTACATGTGATCGGAAACATTCCAAGTTTCTAAAAATTTCCAAAAAATGTTTGAAAGTTGGTCAAATTAAAAGAAATTTTTTCACAATTATGTGTATGTATGTATATATATATATACATACACACATTGCGATTTAATAATGCAACTGTATACACGAATAGAATTATTAAGTAGCCAAAAAATCGTGTATGTTGAATTGTTTTTTTTTTTTTTTCAAGACTGGACCAATCTTTCATCCAAGCACTTTGACAAAATAAATTCTTCAGAAAAATATATCACATCAAGCAAATTTAAGCTTGCATTGAGTATTCGTCACAAAGTACATGAATGTACTACACCCGACTGTCGGTTTAGCCGTTCGCGGTTTAGCAATTCCTAGAGCTGCTGGCCCATGCAGTTTCTCAGCTCATGGTGCGAGAGACGGTTGCGATTCTTGCGTCTGAAAGGACGCAGTGCGCGAGTACTCAGTCAAATATGTGGCACAATACTTTCATTCCAGTTGGAAACAGTCCAAGTGGCCCTGAATACTTACGGTTTCGATTCCCCCGATTTAGCAACAATGTCACTTGCAGACAATCCCCGACACTGTAGCTAGACCGCAAGTCGGGTGTATTTAGATTTGTCCAATTTGACATCCAGCTGCTTATCTCCAAAACTATTGATTTTTTCATAAGCAGTTTTTACTATATGTAGTACAGTTCTAAAGTAGGTATTTCCTCTTTAAACGTGATTTTAACTTTTTATGGCTTCAGTCACTGAGAAAAGAAAATTGACTGCGTTCGTTATAAACATAATATTTAATAAGGTCCGTAGATATTTGTTGAAGAGTTTATGGAGTCAAGCTGTGCTTAATTGAAGTCGAAGTCTAACCCGATTGAGGAGTAAATACTTCATAGGGGCAGTATAATATATATATATATATAATTTCGATTCCATTCAGGGTCGGCGGAGCAAGTATTTTCAGAGTGGAATTAAATGACTAAGGGGGGGGGGGGTGAAATGAAATAAATGTTCCTTTTATAATATCGTATGGATGTATCTGAAACAAATATAATATGTGTGATACAATTTTCTTACGTGAAAACAATTCTTTTTATTACTCACAATTATATCCTTTTTGGACATTTACATTTTTTTAAACATTTAAGTGAATAACCCCCTGGAATCTTTGTCGAGGGATAGGAAAATTGCAAAAAACCTTGTCAGACTGCAGTCGGCTATCGAGAGTCGGGTTTCGATATAGCCACTCGATATATCGAGTGTTTATACGAGTGTTTTTAGTTTTATCTTACGTAAACAAAATATTTCGCCAAAAGTTGTGCAGTTCTGCATTTTACCATAGGTAGTTAATTTTTTTTAACTCAACAATTAATGTCCAAAAAGGCGAAAAATGTAATCAAAGTTTGGAGTATGGAGTTTCACACAATCCACACGGTTTGCGCCGACCCTGATTCCATTTAGACCTTAAACTTTAGATGTAAGAAAATTAGAACTTAAGACATAAAATCGGTACTTGCGCGTACCCCGAGAACGAGCGTGACCTTAGGGTCTTTTCACCGAAGTAGCCCGGTCTTTTGGTGGTAGACTGAAACGAGGATAGCAGCTATACAGTTGTGGCTATCGATATGTTTGCAGCGGACCATTACAAAGACGATTTGATCCAAGTCAGTAGGTGGAGCCTTGGAGACCGGCACTCGCGCAGCCTAAGCCACGTATCTAACATCACCTTCTCTATATATTACCTTAACTCACTACGTGTTTATATATGCCAACATATATACACATGTATATATGTATGTATATTTATACATACATATACACATAAAAACATACATATATTATCGTTAAATTATGTACAAATTCGAGATAAAATGCACCGTGCGCCTTCCCAATTCAAAAAGTCACAAATTCTTGCTTGTGATTCTGGCCTTCCACCAGTCTCTTGCAATAAGACTCATCTCTACAAATCCTGGATTCTTGATTGGTTGATTGATTGATTTTATAAAAGAAAGACCGCGCTGCAAAAAGATCAAAGCCTTTTCTAAACAAGAATGTTTTTCAATTAATAATTTTATTATGGAAAAACTTATCCACATTCATTTTACATGTCACTAACTTGATTTCATATGAAATAGTTTAAGATTAAGCGATTTTGTTTTGAAATTGTTTAAAATGGCTATTACGACTCCAACGGGAAATTTTACAGTTTGAAACATTTTCAATTGTTGATTTTTATGTGTTTACTTTAATATGAGAAGTTTATACGGTGTTGCTTCTATAGACCATAAAAATTACGTATTGATGAAGACAAACATTTTCGCCTAGAGAATGAGTTTTACAAAATATAAAAGATGAGCCTTCTTGTATAGTTGTATATTAATTAAAAATTAATTTCGTTTTTTTATGAGCGACCAACGCTTAATGACTAATTAGTAGATTAACAAAAAGTAGTCATATCGTGTAGTAAATTGTATAATATATAGAAAAATATTCATTACTGCGCAATAAACTTTTCAATCACACGATTGACAATACTTTTTGAATTGGAGCCGTCGGCTGTGCTATATTCCCAAATCAATATGGATGAAGGTATTGATATGGGTGTAACTATTTTTTTATATTAAATCCGTGGTACTGGCTGATTGCTTAATTTGTTCCTTTGTTTAATACTCACTTTGTCCTGCCGATGCATAATTTTCACACAAAGAAAAAGTTAATTTCACAATATATTAATAAGGTTATTTAAAAATTTTGCTTTCATTTGCATTAATTATATAATTCGTAAAAATATATTAAGATTACATTATTTATTTAATTTAAATTTTAATATGAGAATTGTGCATGAGCAGACTCAAGTGGATCGGCAGGGTGAACACGAATGCTGTATCTAAGCTCGTCATATTTAATATTTCTATTAAATAGCGATTCAGTAGCTCACTTTTAACAATAGTGCATGCAACTTTGATCAAACTCATAAGTTTCGCAAACCGCAATTAAAATGAAAAATAACGTTTAATCTGCAGTACCTTATAATTGATTTATAGTTGAATTTCAGCAATCGAATATTTGTACATAAATTATAATATTGAAAATTGAGTCAGAAAGGATGAAACTTGTGAGCATCAATGCATGATATAGACAAACTGGTTTGTTCTTGCAACCACTTTAGTGAGTTGATTCTTCACCAGTTAGAATTTTACTGTAGAGCTTGTTACAGCAAATAATGAGGACGTGAAAAAACGTAATATCATGAATACTATTTTTCAGATAAGTAATAAAAGTAAAAGAAAAATGAGATTACGTTTGCCCGCATAGAAGATTTATTTCCTAGTTCTTATTCATACTTTTGGAGTTTTTGGTTTTGCATGTCTATTTTGTTTAAACGTTACAATATATAAGTTATGGAGCAAACCCCTTTTTGAACTGTTTTTTTCCCTTAAGATTTAAAGTTTTAAGGAGGTGTTTGCTTTTGCATGAATATAGTTTTCATAAGTTGCATGTTAAATATTTAAGATTATATTTTTAGACTTCTATTAATTTCTCGCGCTTCACCATCGCGTCGATCATATTTAAATTATAATAATAATCAAAGAGGTGAATTTCACCACCATGAAAGTATCAATTCATTAAGAATTTATTTTTTGATTGAAGACGATGGTGAGGAAATAAGAGAATTGCATGTTGCATATGTTGTTTGCACAGTTTGTAGGGTAATTCACAGATTTTCCTGTATGTTAAAACATAAGTTGTGGAGTGTAAAGAGTCATTTATTTGATTCACAACACTGCTCGTTATAGAACTAGAATGGCCGTGCGAATTGGTTTAGAGTAGAGTTCTAATGAACTACTGTTAATTTGGTAATACATATTAGAAATCCGCAAACGAAGACATTTTTATTGCATATATCTAGCTTCGAACTTTTTTTCGGTATGAGAATACATTTTTCTTTAACAGAATGATTGCCAGATTAGGAAAAACGGAGAAATGTCAGTGAATTTATGTTCTCACGACACAAAAACCGTTATTCGATCACTTTAATTATTGCTAAATTAATACAAGATGAAATATTCTACAATTTTTATCGAGTTTGATTTTTAAAAAACTTCACTTTGCGTCATTGTCAAGTATGAAATCATTGAGTTGACAATTCATAATTAGAAAGTCTTTTAATTCTAAAATCTTCCGTTTTCTTCAATTTTAAATCTTTATTCGTAATTACGCGCTTTTCCCTTAGGCTCAGGGTTTACATAACTTCCTTTTTCTTTTTTTTTTAATATTGACACCCGATACCGTCCTATGCGCATGAAAAAGTGAGCGATCAGCAAAGGAAAGCAAGAGGGTGGGCGAGAACGCATCCGCATCTCAATTGAAAGTATTTGAAATTGAATAATTTCGATATCAAGTGCTTCGAGTCGAAGGCACAACTGTAAACATCAAATTATTAAAGATTTAAACAATTTAACTATAGTATATAATATTACATAAATATAATAATGGATTAATATTTTTTCAATGAAGTTAAAAATATTACACAATCGCGTTCCGAATTTATTTAAGTTTTTTTTTCAAGTTTCTAAGGCGGTACTATCTGAAACGGGAACTTTTGCACTTTTTACAGAAATAATTTAAAGATTCGTTGGTGTCGAAGAACTTTTAAAATTATTGCTTGTCTTACTAAGCGTTAATAAAATTCAATAAATCGAGATATTACCAATTTTCCAAAATTTATTCTCAAATCACTTTAGCATTGCATTAAAAAAAATTGAACATGAAAACCCTACAGTAAGTATTATTTTTCGTTATGTTTAAACCTTTGAAGAAAGCTAACAAGTGCACCAACTAATCGGCAAATGATTTGAGTAAAAAGTGCATAAATTCCACTTTAAAATAAGCCAATGGAACTTGAAAAAAATTTCAAAGAATTTGGTAATTTTAAGGAGGAGTAAAAACGCGTTTTTTATATGTTTGTAGAGAACCATTACATTTTTTAAAGAAATATTATTATTAAAGATAGGACATGCATTTGTATTTAAAAGACTTTTCATTTTATCCAAACTTTCAACAGGATGCAGTATAAATCTCTGCAATATTAAACGATTTTAAAATTAAAAAATTGAAAATTGCAATTGCTAACAATTGTACTTTTTCGAATCTGAAAAGTTTTAATCACTTTAATTTTCAAATATTTTGGATCTAAAAGCGTGATTTTTGTTATTCATAGGGCAAAATGTTTCCAAACCGAGCAATGACGGAGAATTTGTTTCTTGTATTTTAGAAGACGTGATCTTTAAATTCAAATTTCCGAGTCTTTATGTTAACATTAAACGTATTTGGATATTTCTCAGAAAGAAAATAATGTAATTAAAATAAACCTTATGCATAAAAATTACAAATGAATAATAACTTGACATGCGCTGCACAACTTGGAAATACAAATAAATTTAGAACTCTACTCTGGCTTCACAGGAATCTCTCGTGTATCTATGCATGTGCATGAGTAAGAACATGTATACTGTTAATAGTGAGCTTAATTAAGATAGAAGTTAATAAGAAATGAGAAAAATTGTAAAGTGTACCAGGCAATGTCTTCTTTGTTTGGACCAAGTGACGGAGAGCTGCATTCTTTGAAAAAAGTCCAGCCTCGAGTTTTCGAACATTCTCTCAGTTACTAGGTTCGCATTGGAGACGCGAGTGTTCCACCGAAGCATTTCAATATGTTCCTAACTCGGAGAGAAAACAGGCAGGCAACTTCTCGACTTTGTGAGATACATCACAATTTGTCTTGAATACTATTGCTTGCCTTCCGAGTGCGAAAATTGTCTAATTTGAGAAGGCAAATCAATCAGGTCGAATGCTTATTATGGGACAAATTGAAAGTAGGGCAATTTTCACTCATTCAGTAACGTCAAACTTAAAACTAGCATTAACATAATCGATCGTTAATAAATTCGATGATTGTTTGCACCGTGGCACTGACACATGATCTTAATCACCCAGCACCCTCTCATCTCCAGAATCACTAATTCATCAAATTTGAAGTGGTTCTTCGGGGGTTGAGGCGGCGTTTGGTTCTTATGGACAAATTTGGTGTGGGCTGACATCTATGTTAGAGATTACAACATGTCCATTCGCTGCTGCTAGGCTTGAGCAATTATCGTACGCAATGTAAAAAGGGCCCAATAATAACAAGAAGGGAAAAAAATCCTGCAGAGAAACAGGAAAGTGTAAAATATCATGTAAATGTAGGCGTATTTTGCTTTGCGTACCCTGATTGCTACAGCACAGTGTGTAATTTGGTTTACTAAACCATTGGGCGGTTTGCATCGATAGATTTTTACTACTGAAAGCATGAAAGCACACATTAATGCACTCCTCCAAAGAAGCTGTATGATTGCGGGACTTACAGACCGCCCAATCTGCGATTATATATCATGCAATTATAAAGAACTTATAATCATGTTTGACCTTTATTTATTGGATATTTTCAGAAATTTGTGGTTTGCTGAATCTTGTCACAACTTTTTTGATGTGTGAAGCACACGCGCGCAGGCACAGATCCGCGGCAAACGAAAGAAAATTATTTAAATTTCAAACAATAGTTTATACTAAAGGGTGCCCAACCCCGTTGATCTAGTGCGCATGTGCGTGTGTGTTCGCGCGCGTGTGTGTACATATATACTTACTCATCGTACCACTGTACTCATTGTATAAATTACACATTCACCGCTCGAACACAACTTCTCGGCCAATCTCTTGAACTGTATTGAATTTTGTCTTGTTAAAAAGTACGACCTAATCGAATCATCATTAATTGGCTTATTTTATCATCACTTTCGAACCGCGATTATTACTTCTTACATTTGGCTTTATTTTAGCTCAGTTTTACAATTCTTTCCTCACACAATCGAATCCGAGAGTACTTTCTGCACAAACCCGTCAGGAAGTTTACAATTTTCCATCAAGTAGAGTAAGATCGCTCAGTTGTTTCAAGTTAATTGTTTCACTTTTGAAAATGCTGGAAATTTTTTTCAAAATAGTTCATTTCGTCCCCATTTACTCTCGGGTATGATTGTTAGACAATGTAATTGGCTTTTACCTTGATTGCGTAATGCTATTTGCTTTGAAATCAGTTTTGTATTATACCTTAGTTTTAGAATTGAAGGTAGGTCAGATTCATGTGAGTTTCATGCGAGAATAGTTTGACCCATTTTTAAGGTTTATCATTTTGAGTATAACAGTTTTCGATTTCTTAGTGTAATTTAATTAATCGTGCACGTTTGATACTCGGTGTTTCCGGCAATGCATAAGTAGAGTTGTAAGGTTGCCATAATTTTTTGGGGTTCAAATATTGTATTGATTTTTTCGCAGGTTTCCACATTCTAAACTTCACTATTGTAACTTTCTTTATTTTAGCGTGTTTCGAGAATAGTTTCTTGATAATGCATCTGGCGACAACATCAATTTTGTTTGCGGTTTGTTGGTGAAATTATAATTAAAAACTTCAATATTCGAAACGAAAACTCTGCTCAATGTAAGTGTTAAATTTACGTTTCAGAGTGAGCATGAGGTATCTAAAGATGAAGAACTGAAACTCTATGACTTTTTTGGTACCAAAATTGAGCGGCAAGTTTACAACAGTAGATTTGATAATTTTTGAATTTTAATTCCTTACTTTAATTCATCTTTATCCTTTATATGATGTTTTCGAGTCTCTTAACTCCGGACGATAGAGAAATGCACTGCACTGATTGTAAACCTTAACTATTCTCACATGTGACTCGCATCTGCGTGTACGTGTTTTTCGAAAAGCAACCGAATCTATGTCGCATCGTGTGTAAAAGTCTTAACTTGTCTACTTCCAATAACCAGCATGCAAGACAAAATCGGATGATTTTCGAAATCGCGTACACGTTCCTATGCTACGGCTCGAATCGCACCGACCGCGTTTACACAGAAATTGCTGTTAGTCAAACGCGTGACTCGGTTGAGTTTTCATTAAAATTGTACCTTCGACAAAATTGAATGTATGTCGTAGACGCACGAGGTGCAAGAAGGGCAATATACCAATCTTTCGATTATTTAATTTCACCATTATTTAGTGACTAACATTGTTTGAGCTTCAATTAGTATCTTGATTAAAAGTGGTGTACGTCATGTGTAAGATATACTTGGGTGTGGGAGTACCATTCGTGGTATTTAAACGTTTCAAATGTCCAGACTCAAAGCAATTTATGTATTTTTTTGTTGAAAATATGTGAAAATAATTTCATTGAAAAATCTAATTCTCGCAGCTTGATAAAGTTAAAGAATTAATTGATCTTGGGAATGTATTGAAATTCAAAATAGATATTGGACGTTTGAAACGGCTTTGATGCGGCAAGGCGTCTTGCGTTTCGAGTAATCGAATTGCAGCACGCGATGCATGCTATTGGCTATGGTACTAGGTACCTTTGGCTGAGGTTAAACGTTTCAATTTCCAAATTTTAGATGATAGACATTGCGATTTGTGTTTCAGCATATCCAGTGGCCCCTCATCCACCAACAGGTTTCGTTCCTGCTCAGGCACAACCAACTACCTATGGCGGTTAGTTACGTTTAAATAAATGCTGTCAATGAGTTGATCTCTAAGATTATCGTATCTTCATATATTTCATAGCGTTAACAATCCTTTCAATAGTTGATTCTATTACATGTTATATTGCATGTCAAATACTCCTTTATTCACGCGGTAAATGGTCTCAATTTTTAATAAACAATATAAATCACAGTTGCAGGTGCTTCGCCCTACGGAGTCTTTCCTAATCAGCCACAACTGTATGCGACGCAAGGACCTCCGCCACCCACGTATGACCAAACTCTTACACATCCAATGGTAAGATCATTTTTCATTATACGAAATCCAAATGTTTTGAAAATTCCTTTCCAGTGCTGTCAAACTGTGGATCCGATTTACCTTTATATCATTTTAATTGTTTTGTTGCCATAAGCTGACAACTTCAAGTGAGAACATCTCATGTTCTCAGATTTTGTAGCCCTTAAGGTTCAATTAATAGCAGTTAGAAAATTACACCTGGTTGTCAAGCCTCACAGACCGGTCCCTATATCCTCTATTGTACCCTATATTCAGTTGAGGTCCCTATAGTACCATATGTGCAGCCCATAATGTAACTTTTAAGAATGTCACTTTTCTTTCAATAAATTAACTCATGGGTTAATCACTATTCAATTCAGCTCTATACTTATTTCAGAATATGTCTTGCATTCTTTTAAAATATTTGAAGGGATTTTTAAGATTTTAGGGTATTTTTAAAACTTCTAATAAAGATTTAAACTTTTTACATTCTCATCATTTATGATTGAGAAAGTATTAGAATTGTCCGAAATTTGACATCATAGTTTTCAAACCGATCTCCACGTTTCGAGACCCTCTGAATCCGAAAATCAGGTTTTTACGATGGCGTCTGTCTGTCCGTCCGGCCGTTCGTGCGTAAACACGATAACTCTCGAAAAAATGAACGGGTCAAATGGATAAACAATGTATCCTAGTGGCCTTTTTCTATAAAAAAATATTCTCAGCATTTTCAAAAAAATGTTAATCAACCGAAATTCAAAATTTGAAGCCAAACAACGCAAGATATGAAAAAATTTCAGGAGAAGATAAACATTGTATTTTAATATCTCTATAAAACTATCATGACAAAATTTGGGATTTTCTTAGAAAATAAGAAATTCTAATTTTGATCGCCTAAAAAATAATGAAAAATCAAAAAATTCCATTTTGTGGTCAAACTATGCAGAATACGAGAAAAGATGAATTTACAAAAATTGTGATCCCAAAAGAATCTACAAATTAATTAATAATCACTTCTTGATTAGATGCGCACTTTCTGTTTTATTCGTCAAAATAAACATTGAACATTAAAAAAAAAAAATTGTGGAGAAACGACTGTGGTTAAGAACAAAAATTATTTAACTAAAATTGTGCACTTAAAACATATCTGAAAAAATGTTATCTGTTACTTTTTAATAGGACGCGTATTTTTGATTTTAATCATAAAAATGGCATTAAAAATAAAAATGAAAAATTTTTGGGAACGACAAAAGTCACGAAAGCGAATTGATAGACAAAAGTTGTTCGCCTAAAAAACAGATGCAAACTTTTTATAATTTATTACATTCTTATCAGTTGTGATTGGGAAAGTATTAGAATTTCCCGAAATTTGACGTGACAACATTCAAATTTTAAACTAAACGACGCAAAATACAAAAGAAAGTCTTAACCAGAAATATTATATTTTAAAAAATCCTGCACAATTTCTCTTAATCATTTTTCCATAGGACTAGTAATTTTCTTTTTATTTCTCAAAAGTAGTATGCAGAATATCGAAAATTAAAATCTTAAGCCAATATACAACGCAAAATATGAGGAAAAGTTTTTGGAGGATTGTTTCTCGTTTTTAATTAGTTTATTCATAGAAATTTGTGTGAACAAGTAAAAAATTCCAATATTACATCGAAAGAAGCTAGATAGGTAAAAATGTAAAAGAAAACTTGTAGGATATTTGGTTTTATCCATAAAAAATAATATCAAAACAAAAATCCTATTTTTAACATAACGCAAGATAGAGAAAAATGTCTCAAGCAAGGATTGTAGTTTTTTATAACATTCTCAGCATTTATGATTGAGAAAGTATTAAAATGCATTTTTTGTATAACTTTTTGAATTTCGGAAGACATTTTAAGGGATTTTAAAGTTCTCAAGGTATTTTGATCAATTTTCCAGGATTTCAGGAAATATCGCCAGATTTCATAGAATTTTACGGGATATTATGTCGTAGTGCTTCTAAGATGTGAAATTATTTTTTGGAGATAACTCTGAATTATTTTTTCTTATTCAGAACAAATGCCCTAGGTAAACCATGAGTGGGCAATCAAGATACAGATACTAATCATGTAAATTCATAATTTGAAAAAGAAAACAACAGCATGATCGATACTTTAAAACGGATAGTGAGTGTGCACTGTAAATAGTTGGATTTTAGAGCAATATAATGGGTAATTATTGATTTATCCTGGATTCATATAACTCTTGAATTTTTTTAATTCACTTGAATTCTTCTAAATTTACCCAATTTTACTTAATTCTTTGGATTTTTTTTAACTTTTTAAAGTTTTATTAGTTGATCCTGAACAAAATATATTTTTTAATTCTTTAGTGTTTTCAAGAATTTAAAAAAAATGCAAAAGATTTTAAAGTATTTAAAATATTTCAGGTTATTTTAAAAGGTTACTAAGCAATTTTTGTATGAATTTCATTAATGCAACGGGATTTTACAGTATTTAAAATATTTGAGAATATTGAAGAAGATTCCCAGGAATTTTCAAGGGCTTCAAAAAGTTTCAAGGAATTTCAGAAGATATCGCAAGCTTTTTAATATTTTGTAAATTTTTAAATATTCGCAGAACTTTTTTTTATTTATTTCAATAGTTTAAAGAGACTTCAAAGACTGAAATATTTTAGGGTAATTTGAAAAATTCCAAAGCATTTTCAAGAGATTTAAACAGTTTCAAGGAATTTCCAAGGATTTCAATATTTGTTAGAGATTAAAAAACTTTGCTTGTGATTTAAAAAAATTTTCTAGAATTTCGGAACATATGGAAAAATTTTACAGCTCCTGTAAGATTATAGGATATTTAAAAATATTTTAAAGGATTTGATAAGGTTTCCGAGGATTCCAAGGATTTTATAGGGCTTTAAGAGCTCTCATGGCATTTTAATCAATTTTCCAGATATTCAGGAAGTATCTTTAGATTTCATGTAATTTCACGTGATTTTATAAAATTTAATGGATTTCAAAGAATTTATTCACAAGAAGTGATGCTTTTCGTAGAATTTTAAAGATTGAAAGAGATTTTCAAATATTTATTGAAATGCATTTGAAATTTACCCTTAATTCTTATTAATTTATCCGGAATTGTTTTAAATCTTTTTGATTTTTTCTAAATTCTGTCAGTTTTACGCAATTCAGTGAATTGTTACAAAGTTTTTGTTTAATTCTTTATGAAGTCTTTTAAACTCACCTTGAATTCTCAGGCATTTCATCAAATCCTTTAAATTGTCTTTAATTTTTCTAACCAATACATTTGTCATATTTTTTATTTGTTTTTAATTCACTTAATTGTTTTGTAGTCATTAGTTACTTTTTTGATTATAAATTAGCAGGGTTTCCAAGATTTAAGAAGATTTGAAACTTTCTACTAAATCCTCCTGAATTCTTTCAAATTCATTGGAATTCTCTTGAATCTTTTTAATTCAATGAATTTAAAATGGTTTAAAACGTTTTTAATTTATTTTAATTCTTTGGAATTTAACATGAATTATTTTAAAGTCCTCTGAATTTATCCTGAATTTTTTACCCTTGGTTCCTATATTTTATCCAATAGGGGCTGTGAGGCCTGCTCGTTTTTAAAAATGTGCAGTGCATGTAAAATTTGAAAGATTGAAATTTATTGTAAAAGCAGTTCTATATTTATCTGCTGATCAAATCCTTAATATCGAGAATTGGATACTTATTATTAGATATAAACTGTGTCTTTGTTTCTAGATGTATCAGCCGATGTATGGACAAGGATATCCAGGAGGATACTTGACTGGTTACCCAACCGCTTATGGCCCTCTGCAATATTATCCGCCATTAGCAGCTGCGGCTTACTATCCTGCTGCTGCCATGCAGCCGCAGCCAGTTAGACCCACGCTTATGGTACCTGTGAGTATTAATTTATTATTAGTTATTACTTTTTGTTTCAAAAATAATAAAAAAGATTATGTATGTCAGTTTAAGTACATAAAAACATACCTTCATATCTCATGAATAAGGGCCACCAGTGATTTGAAAGATCTTCAAAACAGGAAGGACAGATTGTTAAATACAGTAAAAGTAATTCGCGATTTTGTTAGTTATCTTATGTCACTATGTTCAAATTCGGTGTTTTCACATTGTGACTAAACTTTTCCGCTTAGGGATAATATTTTGACCGAAATTATACATATTAAGAGGAACTTAGACTATCTAAGTTGCATGGATTTGATGGTGTGTGACTTCGCCCAACTGCCAGCCAGAAAATCCCAAACTCTTGTCACTTGTTTTACGTATTAAATGACCCAGCTGTAACACGCACATATGGACAGTGTCCGCATCTTTGCCTGTGCAATTTATTTTGATTTTTCAACACTTTTTGGTTAACGATAGTTACTCTGTGAAGGAAAATTGTGTGCTCATTAAATTATTAAAGTTAGCCACATCTAAACTTTGAAAATTACGAATGGGCAGATAAAATGTCCTAACCGTAACTGTAGAAAAAATTTCGTAACCGTAATAAACACTTGCAATAAATTCCCGCCTTCAGTTGAGACCAAGTTATTACCGTTCAGTGGTGTCAGAACGCGGATATCTCTGGCATGCGCGGTAGTGATTCCTGTGTATTTTTGGGGTTAAATAACCTAAAACTACGTAGGAATCACTACTGCGCATGCCAGAGATATCCGCGTTCTGACACCACTGTTACCGTTTGCTATGATTGTGTGCTTTCAACATTGTGTGACGTATAGCAAAACAATCAACGATAACACTTTATCATGTAAAAATGTTCAAATGTCAATTTCAAATTGCCAATTGTTTGGCAAAAATCGCCATTTTCACGTTTTTTTTCTTAGTTTCAATATTTTTTTATAGTAAATATTACATTTGAAAAAAATAGCCCATAGCAATTTTGAAGTGTATAGATTTCAGTAAAGATTGTGTGGAACAAAAAAGTTTTATTTCGATACAGGAAACATTTTTTGGTTCAACTATTTTTTGGAAAGAAATTAATAGTTTTTGAAATAAATAAAATTGGAATAAATGTTCAAAAATTGTTCAAATAGTCGAAATATGATATTTTTCTCGTCTGTTATAGAATACTAACCAATTTTTTGATGTTTTTGAATAAATTAGAACTTTTTCTAATTAACTAAAAAATTAACCAATTAATAAAATAGATATTTCTTAATAATAATGATTCAGAGGTTACTGAAAAGTATCGGATATATTTAGAAAAAATAAACCCTGTATCCCCTTCCATTTCATACTTATCGTGCTTTAATTCACATGTTAGATATGTGGGAAAAAATGCCCATATATCGATTGGAGATTATATATACCAATGGGGATTTTGGATCACGTAACCTTTACAAGAAAATATGCTTTAACGATTTATGTTTTGAAACAATCGGTCGCCGACGAAATACATTTTTTTTCAAAGGAAAGGAGACCACACGCATTTTACGAATAAAGCTGATAAGCAGGGTGTCTAGTAATAAGAAGCGGTGATTTTTCTTTTACCAGACTAATAATTTTGATAATAACTAAAGAAAAAATTGAATTCTACCGTTGCAAAGATTTTATTATAATTACAGATTTACGTGAGTTTTATAGTGATTAGGGTGGTCCAAAAAATCAAATTTGAGAAATTTTAACGGGCTTGTTGACCAAATCGTTCTAGTAGGCAAATAAATGTATGCCTATTTTTTTATTTTCGAAAAAAAATATTTTTAGAACTCGCTCTGGCCATTTTTATATCTTATGGAGTTTAACATGTAAAATCTTTCCAATTTTTATTTCTTCGATTTTGGGCAGGAAATTATAAGCCAATTTATTTGATAATTAATATACTTGTTCACTTATCAATGAACATTGCATTTATCGCAATTCTATATCTCAGAAATATTATGCAAAAGTTTTAGGCATATCAAAAATGGCATAAAATGACAGTTTTTGGAGGCTCATTGTGACCCTCAGATATACTTGTGTAACTTGTCATTTTGAAGAGACATTCTTTAGACTATTGAGAATAGATTTCTAAAAAAAATGATTAAAAGTATAATTTAAATTGAGTAAAGCTTAAGAAAATCTTATGAAAAATGACGCATTTAAGTTGGAACACCGACTGAAGGGACTGCAGGTGGACGGCTGCAAAAAAAGTTGACCCTCGGTCGGTCCGCTCATTATACACCGTATTTGCTGTCATCCCAAGCTGCGGTGACTGACAATGAGTTGAATGGTCGAGTAATAATAAGTTGATAAATCTATAACTGCTCTCTGGGTTAAACCTGTAGCTGGTGTAAGGATTTCTTTACTTCAAGTCAGGAAACTTTGAAGCCTCAAAGCGAGTTCTAAAAATATTTTGTTTTGAAAATGAAAAATAGGCATACATTTATATGCCTGCGAGAACGATTTGGCCAACAAGCCCGTTAAAAGTATAATGATCAACCGACTTGACACATCGTCAATGTAGCATATAAATGTATTATGGGTAAAGGCGGCACACCATCCGCACATACACGGTTGCCATCATACGCATGCAATTTTTGATGTTATATTTTGAAATAGCTTTTTTGTGACTAATATTCTAATTCTTTCTCAAACTTATTTATTTTTCTTAGCTTGTCGATCATTTTTCCGAATACACATAAGATCTATAATGCACGGAACTTAACTAAAATGACTCATTTATTTATTTACTTTTGCTCCCTTATTATCTCATAGAATTGTCTAATTCTTAAGAAAATGGTGCAGAATAGTCTGTCCTATCAGGATACAATACTAACTCAAAATCGGGGGAAAAAATCAGATAAGACTTATTCTCGGCACATATTACATAATATTCTCATCCACTGCGCTGTCAGCACATGGACTTATATTGAATGGAGGCTCCAACAATATGTGTAGATACCAACTTTATGCTGCATAATCTGACCGAGATGATCTAATGGCTGTGCTATAGTAGTTTTATTTGTTTAAATAATACAGTATTACTCTGGAAATTTATTTTTTAAATCGAAAACTATTTTACTTTGTGTTCCTATCCTATGTTATGTTTCATTTAACATATTAAAGTTTGAATATTTTCATTTTAAGTTCGTGTTTTCTGTGCTTTATCCCCCCCCCCCCCACACACACACATTCACTTTCTTTCTTAATTTCATACAGTGTTGAGCTTTTTTCTAAATTCGCAAAAAAATTATTTTTTGTGAAACATTTGATAGAAAAGAGGATTAAGAGCATAAAACATTTTTTTAAGCGCGTAATAACAGCGTATTTAGGTGTTTTTTGGGCATAATTTAAGGTTTTAAAACGCATAAAGTTGTTATCTCTAAATATGTGATTTAAATCATTGCGGATATGGTCTAGCATGGAGAATAAACATAAGGAGACCAAACTAGTGGATCAGAAAATGAGCACTTTTCTGTTGTCGGAAGTACGCACAGACACATATGTGCAAAAGCACACTTACGTATAGTTCTAAACTTCCCGAGCGTGGCGTGCCAACCGCACTTTAAAAAAATATGGCTTCATATTTATTCAAGGTTATGTTTACATCCTGAACGCACAGAATACCTGCCGACGGATAGTGTTGGTAAAAGTTCATTGATATTTTCATAAATATACCACCTACCTCTTCCATGGCGAATAATTTTTTACTCCACAAACGTTTCACAAAATACTGTCTGATTATTAATTATTTAGTTGTTCAAGCGGCCTGTCAAAACAAAACAATAAAGGTGGCCATATTTTTTTTAAATGCGGTTGGCACGCCATGCTCGGGAAGTTATTAACTATACGTAAGTGTAATTTTGCACATGTTTGTGTGCGTACTTCTAGCAACAGAAAATTGACCGTTTTTGGGGAAGTCCATGCATTGCAGATTGGTCTCCTTATATCTATTCTCTATGTGGTCTAGTGTAATGTTCTGTCATTTTCAATTGATATACTACCTTCGCTAGCAAAACTGTCGGAAAGTTTAATTTATTCACAGTAGGAAAAATATATTTATCCTGAAAGCGTTCACTAATATTTCATAGTAATGAAGACAAGAGTAGAATTTCGGTATATAGAAATCTACATATACAATTGCAAAGGTTTGCATTTTTTAAAACTTTTTTTCGTTCCCTTGAATGCGACTGCGCATTCTTGATTTTATCTTGTGCATTCAATACGATATGGAACAAAAAATTGTATTACGGTTGAAATTTCATGAACGCTTTTTTAAGCGATTTTCTAAAGAATCATAGCGAATGAACTTAATGCACTAGAAACTCTGAAACTAGTTGAAATTAATGTTTCAACCTTTAATTTAAGACAAAAATAAAAGTGAGGAGAAAATTGTATTGGAAGTAAGTCGTTCACAAAATATCTACACATTGGATACATTTGCGATGATTTTTCCAAAATTGACCGAAAAAAAGTTTGTTTTTTCCCCCCAGATTCATGATCAATGCACAATAATACATCGAAAAAGGCCTAGGCGCAAGTCTGTAGTGTTTAAGTTACTACTATCGACGAGAAAACTGTAGGCATCTGCTACCGCAACAAAAAAATAGTCATTTAAAAGCTGAAAGTGTTCTACGTTAATGAGCTTGAAGACGTTTATATAAAAAATTTGTTGTGTTTAGCAGACTGTAAAATGTAAAAAAAAGTAAGGTTTTTTGGGTACATTTAAGAACAGTCAAGTTTAGAGCATTATTTCTTATACAAGGGGCGATGGAAAAAATTTGAAAAAATTCATGAGTATGAGGAAAACTGTTGTGAACCAGTTGCATTTGAGAAATTTAAAAAATAATAAAAATTGTTGCTTAAAAGTACAAAAATGTGCAACTATATTATCTTCAGTTCTAATCCAGATATTAAAGCGATTCAAACTGCAAACTGTAATTGATCGGCTCTGTATTTATTTTCAAACGCCCGTAATGATGTGTTGTGTCTTATTTTTTGTGAAAATCGCAATATTTTTAGACATTTCTTTTTTTTGGAAAACAAGTGACAGAAAGCAGTGGGGGCTCGTCACTTGTTTTCCAACAAAAAAAATGTCTAAAAATATTGCGATTTTCACAAAAAATAAGACTAACACATCCTTACGGGCGTTTGAAAATAAATACAGAGCCTATCAATTACAGTTTGCAGTTTGAATCGCTTTAATATCTGGATTAGAACTGAAGATAATATAGTTGCACATTTTTGTACTTTTAAGCAACAATTTTTATTATTTTTTAAATTTCTCAACTGCAACTGGTTCACAACAGTTTTCCTCATACACGTGAATTTTTTCAAATTTTTTCCATCGCCCCTTGTATAAGAAATAATGCTCTAAACTTGACTGTCCTTAAATGTACCCAAAAAACCTTACTTTTTTTTACATTTTTCAGTCTGCTAAGCACAACAAATTTTTTACATAAACGTCTTCAAGCTCATTAACGTAGAACACTTTCAGCTTTTAAATGACTATTTTTTTGTTGCGCTAGCATTTTTTTTGACTGTGTTGTTAAGCTTCAAAGGCAGATGCCTATAGTTTTCTCGCCGATAGTAGTACCTACCACAATATTTGATATTATTTATTTTAACGCATTAACTCCATAGGGGCCGTTCAAAAAACAAGTAACGCCTTTAGGTGGGGGGGGGGGGGGGGGGGGGGGGGGGGGGGGGGAGTCAAAAATATCAAAAAAGTGTTACATATTTTTTTAATGGCCCCATATCAGGATATCTAAAATCCCTGTAACACAACCTTTTCTTTGAAACAGAATGGATTTGATGGAACCCGATTCGATGGAATTTCGCAGCAAGTCCTTCCTCCACCACCACCAGGTGTAGCTGCAAATGCAGCACAATTAGCAGCAATGGCAGGACACAGTGTCGCTCTCTCGCAAAAGAAAGGTTCGTTTCTTGGAGGAGGAACAGAGGGTGGCTACACCTTTTGGTAAACCAAGCGCTCAACGCGACCCGTTAATGTTATCACAGGCATTGTTGTTGAGATCCGTGTAGGCAAAATTCAACTGTCTTAGAGATTATTCTATTCCGTCAGGCGCAATCTCCCGATAGCGTGCGTCTGAGTGTATGGACCGTCCGAAAGATATCTGGAACGTAACTACTGCACGCCTATTTTCATTTGTTACCAAATATCCAGAAGAGAACGAAGACGCGCGGGGCAACACAATTCTGCCGGTAGAGATTGAATAAATAACAAGAAAGAAAACCGAAAACAAAGAAAAAGAAACTAGAAAGGAAAACAAAAACAAGAAAAACAAAACAAAAAAACAAACAAAAATAAATAAAAAAGAATTAGGAACTTTCTCCTTACTATTATTTTTCTTCAGTCTGTAGATTCTGCGGGGCGGACAGTCTGTACATTGAGAAGTTTTTTGTAAAAAATTTCGAAAAATAACTTTGTAGAAGCGAAAGACTAACGCGCTAATTCAGTATTAAAATTCGAAGAATGCCAATACGTGAATAATGAGCGATTTCTCTGGAACGAACGAAAAGGACGGGGGATCCGTTCTATGGAAATCGCAGGCATTGCTATTATCAGTCGCATTCGTTGAAAGGGAATATTAGGGAGGAAGAGTGTGTGAGAGTGAGTGTGAGTGAGAGTGAAAGTAGCTCGCAAAATGTTATTGTTTTTAAAGTTAAACGAGTGAATTCGCCTGCAGGGATCGATAATCGAAGTGTGTTCGAAGCCTTTTTTAATCGCAACTACTACTTGGCAGGGTGACAGAGCAGGCTGTATACATTATTTTTGACGATTCCCTGTCAATCGACCCTTGTGACTCAAATCATTTACGCCAATGTGGTCACTAGCATTTAGACTGCTATAGAAAATACTCTTCGTTCTTCTTCATCTTTGTTCTTCTCTTTACCATCTTGCTTTCTTTTTCATATTTTTGTTCCTTTTCTGTTCCCTCATTTTTATTTTTATTATTTTTTAAAAATAATTTTTTAATGAACTCAGTGGGCAGCCCTGAATAGTAGATCAAATTATATGAGCAATACTAAAGTTCCAAAAATGTGGGAACCAACTTTTATGTTTAAATTGTTGAATTTCGAAGGCTTTTAATTTTGCAGGCTTCAGAAGAATCGTATCATTGTTTATTTTAAACCGTTAATATATAGACGCGTTTAACATAAAATCCTTCTATTTTCGAGCGCTTTTAAAATGTAAAGCATTCTGCGTTTATAATTCAATTACAGAACTTCTTTCCAAATTGGGACAATTCATTAACACGTGCTAAATGGATTGTCTGGATGATTCCTTCATTTTTCGACCTTTATCGTTAATGTTTTTTTTTTTTTCTTATATCTTCCTTTTTTTATTTAAATGCAGGCATTTCCTACAACCAGTAGTCATTCTTCAAGATTTTTTTTACACTAGATGGACTAAGGAGGTTTTTATTTAATCGAAAGATTCTTGCTCGCAATGATCATGTAATTTAAAGAAGAAATCACGAATCGACCTTCAGCGGTCGTCATAGCAAAGAGTCGACAATAAAATTCGATGTAGAATTCGGTTTTCGATTTTCTGATAGTTTTGTCAGCCGCGGGAATCGCTTAAGGCCGAGACTGCGATGGAAAGAAGTGAGTGCTTCAACATGTTAAGTACAAAGTGATTAAACGATTAGCCGAAAATGTTGGAAGCGTTGTGAGGAATTCTTTGAGAGCAGCCATAGTTAATATGTTATCAAGTTAGACCATCACCACAGCTAGTTTATTGGAGGAATATGCGCTAATTTTGAAAACGCGCACTGCCGAGAAAATCCAATGCGGCATAACGCTTTCCCAGATCCTCGAAATTAGCGTATACAAAAAGATTTGCGTACAATTTATTGTCTGGAAAAACCAAATCCTGTGGATCGATAAATCGGATGTCCATTATTCGAATTAAAAATGGATAAATCTCGACTAATCAATTAAGACATCGTTTATTGATTTGAGATTGAAATTAAACTTAAAATTCACTCTTCCTCGGTCCCGAAAAAAATCCAACTTCGATTGATCAATCAGAGCAGGAAGAAAAATGATAAATGGTCGACTCTCACTAGACTCCGAAAAAGTCTAATTTCGATTGTTCGTCGACCTACGAAACTCAAACCGCTTGTCTCGATATATGATTCAACCAGTGTAATGAAAGTCAGATCAGTCGAGTGAAGTGATGCAATATCGAAATGCAAACATCGAATATTTATGATATCGATATTGGTGTGAAAAAGGCGTATTTCGATATTTTCGATATTCAAAATATATGGGGACAATTCAATATTCCATATCAAAATATTTCGGCATATGAAATAATTGACATTGCATCACTAGCGTCGTCAGCAAGTTGTGTGGAGCAGGCGCACGATGTAATGATTTTAATCAATAAATTCAATCAGAAGTAATTTATTATTCTTCAAAAATCTTCAAGTGTCAAGGTGATTCGTCTCAATTTTTGTCGAGTTGCGAAGCTCAGTGCAATAACGAGAAAGACAAAATTGATCAATTTCTTAGGACGTCAATTCGACGAAGTTTGTCGCAAACGACTGATTTTTTTTTATATTAGGATCTCTAGAATTAGGTATGCGATTAAAAACTTGAAAATCGATTAGATCCAACTTGAAGATGGGTTTCAGTTTCTAAAAATGGAAAACGATCAATTTTTCTTGAAACATTAGTTTTTATTTTTTCTTGAATAGAAGAATCAACTATTTTCCGACTAATTTTTGTTTTAAAATTGTAATAATAAAAAATCATGCTGTCCACATTTGGAAACACTTTTGAATCCTTTTTTTGCGAGTAATTATCTAATAAGGGGAGAATTGTAGTGACGAATTGTTAAGCCGTCAGCTTCATAAATAATAAAATCATTTAGCGTTTCAACTCGCCATGCTCCATTTCCTCCCGTTATACATAGGATTTTTATATCGATAATGATCTACATCGAACGCTCTATACATTGTAATGACTGCGAGTTTGTATCAACGAATAACAAACCCGGTGCGCTTCAATTTTACAAATTTCGGTCTCAAGTGCATTTCTCAGCAGGATCTATTTAGAGTAATACAGAAGTTGTTTTTTCGACAATTTCAGTCAGTTTTTATCGATTGCAAGAGTGAGGAATTAAGCATCCAAAGTAATCATTTCAAACTTTCCTCAGCTAAACTACTGGAATTATAAGGTCTTCAATGATACAAAGTTCAATTTTGAAAGCACCGGAATTCAGAACTCTATATTTTCTGCTGAAAAGTGAAACGCCACACTATCTACGCAATAGTGTATAGTGATATTTTTTGTGACATTGTATTCTACGAATGGTCTGGAAGCTTGACCATTTTCACGATAATTGATTTTTGGTAATGACCTGGCACCGAGACATATAGTAAAAAGGTCTTTTTGCGGCAGCTACGAGTTTTTGTACAAGAATTCGAATCAAATTATTTCTCCTGAGCAACTTTTTACTTCGACTTATCTCTTGCCGTAGAACTGTTCTTTTCACGGAAACCCGATATCGTTACGATACATCTTCTTAAAAAAAATTGTTTGCGATCAGTGATTGGGGGGTTTGGGGGAGTTTTATATCAGGAAAAAGCGTGCAATAAACGATATGTCTATTGTAACAATGAACTAATTGTATTAATTACAATGATACATACGTTGTTAAGCTGAACACTGTACCGACGTCGAAATCCGGTATAACGGTTAATAAATATCATGACCATGCACTCTTCAAGTTCCATTATCTCTGAGCATTCATTATCCCATGATCATTACCTGGATTTCCTGGAAACTAAGACTTTTCTGCTATATTTCACATATGTACTATTGCCTTCTTTGAAAAGCAGGTCTTATTGATTCATATTTATATACTATAATTCAAATTGAAATAAATAATTATTGTTTCGCTAAATATTCATTTAAATCCGCAGGAACAATACAAGGGATATTTAAATACAAAGGACGAGGGTAGTAGTGCTATCCCACAGTGTTGCAAATCTGGAATTTACTATTCAAAAATGTGTATTATCTTCAATTATTAAAAGATTTTAAAGTTTCTTTTTATAATTAAAGAACGTTAAATTATTAGTAAGCCATACAAACCAATATCAGTTTGTCAATGTTTTTACATAAGTCTTATGAGATATCTACCTACTGTCGCCGGCTATATTGCTTTTGCCGCTAGTGGTGCCCTCAAGATTTCAGATCCCAATAGAATGAAGAAAGAATTTTTTTCTTTAAAAAAATAGGAAAATTATTTGAGTTGTAATTTAAGTTGATTGCAAATATATCTAATATTTAACGATACAAACTTTTTATATTCAAATGGACTAAAAAGTAAAAACAAACCAATATCAGTTATTCTTTACTTTTTAGTCCATTTAAATATAAAAAGTTTGTTTCGTTAAAACTTGGATATATTTGCAATCAACTTAAATTACAACTCAAATAATTTTCCTATTAAAAAAAAAAAAAATTCTTATTCATCCTATTGGGATCTGAAATCTTGAGGGCACCGCTAGCGGCAAACGCAATATAGCCGGCGAACGTAGGTAGATATTTTATAAGACTCATGTAAAAACATTGAAAATTAGTCTTAAGGGCATCTGATATTTAAGAAATTGTCGATTTTATCAGTTTTAGGTTCCCCCGACTTTTTTTCTAGAATAATAAATATTTTGTCTTAATATTTTTTGTGGGTTCATTCAAAAAAGATTTAATTCAGCAAAATGTGATTAATTTGCATAGCGCTTAGAAATTAGTATCGATTTTTCAGGGTTAGATTCCCCCGGCTTTTTTCCTAGGATAAGAAATATTTCGTCTTCAAAATTTGGAAAATGGTAACGAACATCCCTGCACACTTTTTGTGATTTTTTGTTCAAAAAATTTTGATATTGCTAACAACATGTGTATATTTTGAGGTTATATGTGTTTTAATTCTCCCGAGCGTTACTTCCAAACTACACAATATTTTTGGCCAAAAACTTTGGACTTACAAATAAACATAGTAACTAATCTCCCGGAACTAACCTTTTTTTGCAGGCAATCAAACAAGTTTATTTCATAAATAATTACCAAATTATCGGAAAAGCAGAGATGAAAAACAACGTAAACTAAAAATAATGCACATACATAAAATTGTTATTTAGCACAACAAATGGTTTTTTGTTATTATTCCTCAAAAAAGATTCTGTAGACGTCCGTTATGATATTTTATAGCATCTCCGAATTCAGTTTTTAAAAATTTCCATTGTTGTGGAAAAAAAGCCGGGGGAACTGTACCCGATTGACCACACGACGAAGTATCACATGCCCTTAAACCTTAAAAATGAAAGTAACAATAGCTCAAATTTGTGATTTCAAAAAGTCCACACCGGCATGTAGGATCTTCGTAGAAGGAGAAAAAATTTTACATGCATGGTACCTTCTATTTTGCGGAAAAGAGATAGAAAATGAAACTTCAAGTTTCTATTATTGCATTTTGTTTGCAAACTTCGAATTAAAATACTCTTCTTGTCTAAATAATAAATTCTTCAATTTTTCGGAATGCTGAAAAATTATTTAAGACTAAAAACGATAAATACTTGATGATTTTAACTTTTTCTTCAATCTTTTTATTGTCAGTGGAACAAGCTTGAAAATCCGTTTCAATTTCGTGAATTTTTGTTTTATTTCTCGAGTCATACTATCATTAAATGCTGTAAATTTACTATAAGATTTTTCATATTTTTTTTAAAGGAGTTTATTTACATTTCAGAAAAACCGAACCGCTTCATGCTTTCGAGCGGTAGAAGAGCAATCAAACACTTTGCTCTTCGATTTTCGTGGCGAAAACTCCATTGATAAAGTTTGATTTATTTTAATTGTAACTTTTTCTTTGTCACTTAATTTTTTCCTGGTTTCACTGTAAAAGTACACTGTAAAACCTTTAGAAAATTTATTTTCATATATTCGCCTGTACTTCCCGTCAAAATTTACCTGCGCTCAGGGCTTTCCGATTCTGTCACCAGGTGGCGTATTCGAGTTCTTCAGATCCCAATTAATTTTAAAAAATTATCAATTCCTAAGATTTAGCTTTGCTATAAATAATTGTATATAACAACTCAAGATCATTATCATGCAGTTTTAACAAAAAAATATTTTATTTGTATCGTAATAGTTTATCAGGCTTATTATGCTAAAAATAATGTTAACAATTAACATCTACCTTTCTCATAAATAATTTAAGTAATAAAAAAGATCATTTTTTTCGTGGAAAAATCTGTGCTCTCTAATATATCCCTCAGTAGCTTATCGGCTGACTAAACTGCAAAATATTGTTAAAACTTAGCATTGGTAGAAATAATAGGAGTAAACAAATACACAATTTATACTAATTTGTGACGAAAAGAATGATTCTCAATTTAATATCTATTAAAACAGCTTATTAAATTACAGAACATTGATCAAATTTAACATATTTAGTCTCGCTAAAAAATAACTTAGACTAGAGAATAGAAAAGTGGTATACAGCTTTGCAAATAGCTTTTCAAACATACTAAGATCCAAGATGTTCTAGATTCTAATAATTTCGATACATAAAAAGATGGAAAATAATTTTCTTCTGGGTGAAAAAATAACATAAAAATGTTCTGTGTTAACAAATTTCCTCTGCTTTCGTTAAGTTCGTTACAAAATCAGAAAACTAAAAAATAAGTATTTAAAATACGAAATATTGGGCATGGGGTAAGCTGATAGTGATATATTAAATAGACTTTTGGAGTTGCATATTCGAAATATTTCCAATTATGCTTTCTCTTTTCTATCATTATTTTTAGATATCGCTAATGGTATCAGTGGATGATTATGTTCTCATTGAGGCTATGCATACCAGTATAGTTTTGTACCTAATTTTAGAATAAAAGAGAAGGAATTACGGAAAAATAGAAAATGTGATTTTAGAATAATGTACGGTTTCAGTTCTTACCATTTTGAAGCTTGTAATGCATACAAAAGAAGAACCAGTTTTTTTCTTACCATTTTCATCACATCTGTAATGGCTTGAAGCTCAGTGTGTTCTATACATATTAGATAATAACGCATTTTTCCACGAAAAAGAATTGTTAATTATCTTTTTGTTTATTTAAATTATTTACAACATAGGCTGACGATATTTTTCCGTTTAGTAAGTCTGACAAGCTTATTTCGATAAATCTTAGAAGACAACGAATAATTTTCTTTCCACAAAAAGAGGATGCATATTTTCTATTACTCAACTTTAATTATTTAATACAAAACTAAATGTTAAGTGCTAAAAAATTTCATTGGTTCAGTAAGTTTTGAAAGGTACTTTGATACTCATTAAATTGCAAACAAATTCTAATGTATGGAAATGGCTTATTTGTTTATAACAATAAAATTGTACAATAAATAACATGCACTTTTTGTACCTGTTTAAATAAAAATTATAGGGACTTAAGAATTTAGTGCTCTTTAATTCCAAGAAAAAAACTTCAAATAGATAATAAATTCCATAGTTACACCACTGTGCGCCAATTGATTCAGTAACATTTATATTCTCAGAGTAGTTAAATTAAGTTCTTAAATTGAAATTTATGAATTTGAGCTTTCAAATAATTCTTTTTATAAAAAAAGTCCATTAAAATGATAAAGTTTAAATCGTAAACTATATTTTCAGAAGACTCGCTTTTGTCCTTTGGTTCTGATATTTGAATCTACGAGTAAGTCATGTTTTTACTATTATTATTTATCGTACTTTCCGCTCGAGAGTACGTTTTTCATAGTTTTTTCTAGAGAAGGCAACATGTCACAATAAGTATCTACACAAGACGTAGCGCACTTTTCAAAATCGTTGCTGAACTTGTCGACATCATTTTGAGAGGGCGATGGTCCCATTTTATCCCGCACCCTGTCGTTGCAGTCCATCACGCATCTTTGTAATCGATTCTATGGAAGTGAAATTAGAAAACAGATTGATTTGGTTTGGAAATTGAACTTTGGAAAAATATTAGTTTTTTTTATGTTAAGAATATAAGAACCTGGACTCTTTCTATTTCCTCTGTGATATACTGCTGGGCATTGTTCAGCGCAGAACCGCAGTTTTCGACACAGTTAGCGACCCTATGGACACTGTAGCTCTCGTTATCGTAACACGTCGCTGCACATCTGTGCATGTCTGCCTAGAAATTAATCAATCAATGCATGGTGTTTTTAAATATCCTTTTCAATGATACTTTCTTTTTTTTTATTCACAAAGTTATTTCTTTGTTATTTCGTACATTTTATTTTATATTCACTTTTTGAAATAATTATTCCCGTTATAATAACGAGAGGAACCTTCAAAACGAATCATTCTTTCTTTTGTGAGTTTTTCTAAATATCAGGGCTGCTACACAATTTCCTTAAAACTGGGAGTCTTAAAGAAAGGGGAAAAATACTAGTGAAAAATAATACACAAAACGAAACTGAATAACAGCTAATTTCAACAAACTCTGTACTTTAACAATTTTTTGCGTAAAATAAAATTGTCTAATGTTCAGGTTAGTAGTCATTCAAAAATTTCATTTTATGAAGAAATGACTAAATTAAACAATTTTTCCTTATGAATAAACGCTTCTTCTTTAAAAAAGTACCAGTTGGTATCTTAGAAATATTTCACTCTAGTATGTATTTAATAAAATGAGGGAAGAACCTTAATTTTTATTCAATTTTAATTCACAAATATTCATTCTCTTCCGTGAAAGGTTCTTTGCAATTGTATTCGTCCTATTTTCATAGAAATTATATTAATTAAAAATAATACGTACAATTACTTTTACTTGGCCTTTTTGGATGTAAATTATTTGCTAAATGATATTTATTAAAAACATGACAAAGAGGATTGTAAAGGACCTTTTAAGGAATATAATAAGGTTTGTAAATGAAACTTTTATGAAAATCACGACATTTGCCCAACGAGGAACAAAAAACAAAAGTGTAAAAAGAATGACATTTAAATAAAAAATTATAACTTAAGGATTTTTTTATTATTTACGCTTAGTTAAAGACAAGTAAAAAAAATTAAAGAAACGTACAAGAGGAGGGAAATAGAATTAAAAACTAAACGACTAGTCAAGGAAAGTCAAGATAAAATCCAAACAAAAGAGGCGTATAAAATACAAAACGACTTTTGAGGAAACAAGAAACTGCTTTATAACAAAATTAAGGCAAGTAAAAGTACAGAGTTTGTCAGCACGAGAAATGGCAAAGGTGACATGATCTATGGTAAAGACGGGATTCTAGACGCTTCGAAAGACTATTTTAAGGAATTATGCGAAGATAAAGCCATAGGGAAACACAACAGCGATATAGAAAACGGTAGATTAGAAAACTCAATTGAGAAAATCCATCTCACCGAGGTTAGGGATGTAATTAATAATTTAAAAAATGGTAAGTCTGCTGGTATAGACAGTATCAGCGCTGAAATGCTTAAATATGGTGGCGAGTACATATCTCATAGACTGTGCGAATTGATAAATTTATGTATCGAGATAGGAGAAGTACCAGACGATGGAAAAAAGCGATCATCGTACCAATATACAAAAGAAAGTGAGATAAAAGCAACTGCAATAATTACAGAGGCATCACAGAAGAAAAGATTCGGGAAGTCCATGGTGGGTATGTGCTAGGAAGATCATGTAAGGTTCAAATATTTAGCTTAAGACAGATCATAGAAAAAAGCTTAAGAGTAGGAAAAACGTTTTTTGTGCATTTATTGACCTAGAAAAAGCATTCGTCAAAGTGGATAGAAATAAACTGTGGTAAGTCCTGAAAAAGTACAGAGTCAATGGATGGCTCCTACAAACAATCAAAGCAATATATACTAGTAGCAAAGCGAGTGTAAGGGTTAATGGAAATCTCAGTGACTGATTCAATAATATGCAAGATATTAAACCAGTGGCCCCCATTTGACGGAAGCCGAGGGGGCGGTGGCTCCCCTAGCCTGGGGGAGTTTTGAGTTTTAGAGCTAAAAAAGCGTAGAATAACAAGAATAATGTGTACAAAATGAAAGAATGTCTAACGAGGGTCATGTTTTTTTTGCTCGTAAAATTGAGATTTTTTTTTTTTTTATGGATGGGTGGGTTGGTGGTCCCGTGAAGAAATGAGTTTCGCTCCCCCAGTCAAAATTGCAATCTGCGCCACTGTGTTAGACTAGGATGCGTTATGTCCTCGTGGCTATTTACTATATTTATGGACAAGTGTCTAAAAATGGCCCTCTTCGACGAAGAAGCTATGGATCTCGAACAGTAAAGGTATGTGGGTTAGAGTTCGCGGATCATAAGGTTCTTATGGCAGAATCAATTGAAGAATTGCAAAGAATGCTGAACAAATTGAATACATGCATTAAGAACATGGGCAATACATAATTCTATATTTGTACCGGCTGTGATATGTGGTAGCGAAACATAGAACTATCAAGAATTCCTTCACATAATATGTGGGAAAACTTTTATGGACAAAGTGAATAACGAGATAATCCTCAAAAAATTGTGTGGAAGATGAACGACTAACGAAACAAGTGTATCAAGGTAAAGTAAATGGCAGTGTGCCTAGAGGCAGACCACGGAAAGAATGAATAGGATGTGTGGCTGCAACCCTGATTAGAAGAGACATAAGGAGCTACACAAAAACACGAGAGCCTGCTTGATAACCCTTAAATTCATCCGAATTTTCTTTTAAACCCCTTTAAGTTCTTTATCGTCATTTAAAAGCTTTCAAAGATTCTTGAAATTGAATCAAATTCATTCAAAACTCTTAAAATCCTTAAAATTTTCTGAAATTTCCTTAAATCTCTTGAAAATCCTTAAAATCTTTGAATTTTTTCAAATTCATTAAAATCTTTTTAAGTTATATTTCAAAAACTCGTTGAAATTCTTTAAAATCACTTTAACTCTCTTAAAAACTTATAAAATAAAATAAGGCATTTAAAAAGAAACTTTAAGATCCAGCCCCTGAGTTGTGCAAACATGCAAAGTTCGTGTCCAATGTGAATAAATTTGGTATTTTATGTGGAGGAAATTGGGCAACACATATTATAGAGATCTATCATGGATATGGTACTACTTTCGTAGTAAGTTTGCCGAAAATTGTACCGTTACACTGATTCGGCGTGAATATTGCATTTATAAGAAACCATTTTTCTTTACAGCTGTAAGCAAGCGAACAGTTGTTCGCTCCTGAATGAATCAATGTTGTTCATCGGAGGCATTTTAATACCTGTAGAGTTGAAGCATAACGGATGGTGGATTTTCCTTTTCTCGCTAGGGTTGCCCAATTGAAAATCCTAGCTCGAAAACTGTCTTAACTGCAAAAAGGCGCAAAAAGGGCTTCAACATTTGGCCTGCATTCAAGTTTTGCGATTTAAAATCGATTTCCAGGTCCCTTAAGGAATGATGATCTGAAGAAGAAAAACACGAATTTGGAAAACGACATGAAACTGCTGAAACAGGAGATTTCGCAGATCCGAAAGAATGCCCGTACCAAAAAATATGATTCTGCACAAGCTCAAGGAAATCGAGTCATACAATAACGACATAGTCTCGTCTGTTCGTGAAGTGTTCTCGAAAGCTAAAGTAGAATCTGTTGTAGTGGAATATGTTTTTCGTCTGGGAAAGAAGCCTCTTGTGCCAGAACGGTACTGATTAGGTTGGGGTCTCCATCTCATAGGTTCCAGGTCTTTCAAAAACCGAAATCCATCACAGCTATGGGTTTGACAGTCTCGAGAGATACGTGGAATCTTGAAAGGCAGGCGAGAAAATAGCTCATACAGAAGAAGAGCAGCTTAATAGATCGAGGTTTTGAAGTGATAAAAGGTAATCACTTGGAACTGAAACGGAAAGTTTTGTCATCTGGCGAGATTAGTGCCATTTTGAGGCGAATGACACTGTCAAGAGACTAACAGGAAGACCCTCCGAAAAAAAAACAGGATCAGGGTTGGAATCAGATTATTCGTCCGATGACTCACGTCGAAACAAAGATGGCTTTATTAGTAATTGTTCATCCGGAAGGAGAGAAAATGATTAAATTACAGGAGGATCTGAGAGACTGAGTAGGTTCCCCCTTCTTATGAGGAATTATTATCACGTGCATGCTATTCAAGAAAGGTGATACAGGATCCGGGCTTATGAATGCTATTGAGAAAATGTTTACACGAATCCTCCTGAATAGGCTTTTTGACTAGACAAATGTTGCGAATTGTATACCTGAATTTCAGACAGCTTTCAGGACTTCCAGACGCTGTAAGCACCATATATTTGTTCTAAACTCCATTATTCATATGTATTCATCTCTCCACTCTTGGATATTAGGTTTTTGCTTGTTTCGTTGATTTCGAAAAAGCTGGTCTAAACTAATGACACTAAACATTAGCATGAAATTAATAAAATTATTCCGTATATGTATATGTCCGCCCGTACTCCTGAGGGTCTTACTGACCCAGTGTACGTGACTTGCGGGGTTCTCCAAGGAGAACTTTTAAGTCCGTTTTTTTTGTTGTTAATTGGAGACCTTGAAGATTTTTTCGGAATCCGGGGAGTAAGGGCGATTTCTATCAATTATTTGATGGAGATTATCTTGCTGGCATATATGCCCTGATATCGTGATGCTTGCTGACTATCGCATTGATCTTCAGAGGAACATTAATGTTCTTGCTGAGTATTGAGACCTAAATATTTTGGAGGTTCATACGTCAAAGACCAAGACCCTGATCTTTGATAGCGGGAGGCCACCTAGGATTCCGGGTTTCACTTTTAATGATACTTAGCTCGAGATGATCAGGGAATATAAATATATGGGGAAACCATTTTCGAGCTCTGCTACCTTCCCAGCAAACATGATTACAGAACAGATCTGTAACTGTTCTAGAACGCAAAAGAACGTGTTCTAGAACAGGTTACGAACATGTGAGTAACTATGTCATCCCTCATACGCTAGAACAATTCTGTAACAGCTCTAGAACGCTGTGACAACCGGTCTGTAACAATTCTAGAACTCAATTACAAATGTCGTATAAAAAATCTTCAACAGATCTAGAACGCTCTGGCAACCGATCTGTATCAATTTTAGAACTTTAGTACGCTGCCTTGTAAAAAATCTAGGACAATTCTATAACAGTTCTAGAACTGTTATTTATCAAATATGAATAGTGTTATTTACCCCTCACAGCAATAGGATATCCCAAGATATTCGATCTGATCCCATGTCCCAGGTGATTCCAGGGATAACCCGTCGGAATATCCTGCGAGGCGGAAATTTTGATATCCCCATGGATATATTTTGGTCCGGGATAGCGCGTACATAGTCCCGACTAACAAAAAATATACATCCGAGATATCCACATTAAGGATAATTCGCAAGGGCCAGCTCGACCATCGTTTTAGTGAACCAATCTTTATTCCTAATTTGTTCTAGAACACACTTATAACAGGGTTCTAGAACTTCGATATAACACCGTTACGGCACAGTTCTAAATAAACTTGAAACAAATATTATAGAGCGTCTGTCACCAGTTTGTTCTAGAACAATTCCATAGCAAATGTTACAGAACAGTGCTGTCACATAGTTCGAGAACAGTTCTGTTACAATTTTGTCACAGTGTTCTAGTACGCTTTTACCTTTTGGTCTAGAACAGTTCTGTCACCATCTTATAACAACTGTTATAGAACACAGTTCTTTTTTTGATCTGGAACAGTTACAGAACGTGTTTGCTGGGTTTGCACTGGCTTGTAATAAAAGAATTGTTGCCACAAGGATGGCTACGGGGGCAACTTTACATGTTCTGCGGTTAATTTTGGTTTCAGTAAGCGGCATCTCTGTTCAATGTGTAATCTGAGAGTGGAAGAGACTCTTTTTCATTTACTAATCGATAAAAATAACTATGTCGTGTTGCAATGTACCCACTTGTAGTTCTAAATTTCATGAACCTTATTATGTGTTCCCACCCTAATAAGTCTATAATATCTGTTTGTAAAAGCTAATTAACTCGACGCTCATATTTCACCTTCTTTGTACAGGTCTCAGAATCTAAGCAAATATCGTAGCAGATTATCATATATTACTTTATATATCTATATATTCATCTTGTATCTCATCCGGTTCATAAATAAAATAATAATAACTTAAGATTTCTAAATGTTCATTTGGAAATCTAAAATATTTAACTTTGAAAATAAATATTTTGTGACTTATTCATTAAAATAATTTCAATGTGGGCTGATTCAATGAAAAATTTTCTAATCTTTCAAAGGATTCTAATTAAATATAGTATAGAATAGTCATAGAATAAGTTCCTGTGCCGATATTCGTCTTTCAAGTGAAGTATGAATTATAAAATGGTAAAAGGAAATGTACCCAAACTTTTCAAAATAAGGCAACTTTACGTATATCTACTAATTTTCACTTTTCCCTTGAATTTATCTTCTGTACGTTACAATAAAGTTTAACCCATTTATTTAGAATATTAGATTATATAATTTTAATATTATCTTACACAGTTGGATAATTTTGATTGGACTCTGACCTGTTACAAATTCTCAACATTATTTTCACTGAAAACCTTGAAGGCACTAAAGTCCCTCTAGCAACATATTGTACGAATATAAAAACTAGACAATAATGGTCCCTATTATTAATCAAAATGTTCCTTGTGATATAATATTTTATATTATCCTTGTGCAGAACGAGTTTTAAAATTTCTTATTTTTCAACTCTTTCAATATCAAATTATTCAATTGTGTATAATTCAAACTTAACTGGCTTTAGAATGCTTTCAATGTTTTAATATTCCACTTTTAAGGGTATGGGGTTCATATATTAATCAATATTTTTCACTGGAACTCTGGAAAATAATCGAGAAAATGAAAGTCTGCAAACTGTTTTTTTTTCAGAATATAAAAAAATGATTTCAGTAAAACGGAAGTTGAGGTTTTTTAATTAAAAAGAAAAAACAGTTCGCAGACATTCCTTTTCATATTATTTATCATTTTCTAAAGTTTCAGTCAAAAATATTTATAAATAATCGTGAAGAATTCACACAATTTTTAAATAGTGAACGACAATAATTTAAACCTAAAATTAGTACTTTCATATAAATTTCCATTTTTAAAGATTGGGTCTTATAATCGGACCTACAGTCTGTCAAGTTAAAGCGTGGGTGGCTTTACTCGCAGTCGGTAAGGTGTATCGACATGATTTTGGTGTCAAAATATTAAGAAGAGCTCCCTC
>NC_046657.1:92779661-92784302 GCF_010883055.1 Belonocnema kinseyi | reverse complement strand
GTCACCTGACGCTAACCCAATCGAAAACGTGTGGGCCTTCGTCAAGCTGAAGCTTCGTGGAAGAAAGGTACACACATTGAAGCAGCTGTGTCTACAAATTCGCCGGATTTGGAGGTCTCTGCCGAGAGAGTACTCGGAAAAACTCGTCGAAAGCATGCCTTCGAGGTGCCAGGCCATCATCGACTCCGGCGGTGATTGGACAAAATACTAACAGAAAAGCATTTTGCTCGACACCTTGACAAATGTAATTCCATGTAGAAACATGCGTTTAAATAAAATATTTTACCAAAAAAGTTACCCACGCTTTAACTTGACAGACTGTATATTCAGTGCATGAAACACACTGCGTGAGACCTGATATTTTGTAATTTCCCCAAATCAATTCCGAATTGAAAACGTCATATAGGAAAAAATTTTAGTAAATAAAAAAAACTTTCACTGTGTCTTGGACTTTTCTTAACATTCTATTACTTATTCCAGGCTCTGTAACAACTCTACAAATAAAATTTAATTTTATAAACATGAAAGTTTAAATTCTACCCTAAAACTATGTGTTAATCACGACAGCGCAGACAACTTTACATCATATATTTACTATAAAAAATGTACGTTGAAAAATATTAATAAGGAATATCATTTATTATATCCAATAACCTTATACGGTAAATTATAAGTTTGACATTTCTTTACTATAGTAGAATGTACACAAATTAAACTAATTAAGATCTTTTTAAATCGATACGGTTATTTTAAAAAGTCAAAAATAAATTAAGTTCTGTTGCAATAAATATTGCCGAAATTAAAACTTCTTATAAAATATTTACTTTGATAGATTTCAAATCTCGATTAAGTTTTTTAAATTTCTACCCTTCAATTTGATTAAAAAATAAAAATAATAAAGTAAAAACTAACATTTTACTCAGCAGAATGGTGCCCGGTCTGGGAGAACCAGGAATTTGTTTGACTAGGAAAAAATGTTAAATGACAGGGGATTAGAATTTTGTTTAGCAATCTGAACGTTATAATAATTTAAAAAATACTGCTGAGCTCACTCAATATTAAGAAAATGTTGAAAACTGTTAACTATGTTGTTCTCACATTCTTTAGTTTTAGTAAAAGAATATGTAATAACATATATTTTAGTTTTTAAACAAACTGTCGATAAAAAAACTAAGAAATTTAAGAAATCCACTGCATTGATTGTTACGCATACGAAGCTATTTTTTCCATGATCAGCAATAGACTCTGAATTTTTTCCATGTATTAAAACGTCCACCTTGCTTAAAAACAAAAAAAAACCGACATAATTACGCGAGAAACCAAACTATCTAATAGATTTATTAAGGAATTTCAAATAAACTTATTCTATACATTAAATTACAAAAAAAATTATTATAGAAATCTAAAGAAAGAAGAATAAAAATAGATTGTTTTACCAAAGTAAAGGTTAGAAATACCTGCATTTTCCGAAGGAAACTTTTGTCAATTTCTTCGACAACTCTAGTAATTTCTCCTTCAACACGTCTTCTCTGTTCTTCTACCATTGTGAATAATTTTTTAAATTTAAAACTTAATTAAAATAAAGAATTTTCTCTAATATACCGGTCCTCCGATATCCGAACACGTTTCTACTATAGCTACTATGTAGTATGTCCTAATTATCATGTGTAGTGTCAGAAAGCGGATATCTCTGTCATGCGCAGTACGCTGGGTTCGGTACCTATTTCAGTAGCTAATGGGAAGTTGGCGGGAATTTTTAAATGCGGAAATTTGCACGACTATTTTTCAGCAGAATTACAATAAGGAACATGAAATGATGATGCTTAATGAAAGAAAAATATTTTATATAACCATTATGCGAGAGTACTTTTTATTAATCATGATTACTTAACGATAATTCGACTATTGTAAATGCGATACGGCGAGTAGATTGTTTTTTGTTTTAGCAGACAACACACCACATATTTTAGCCGTAAAATTATTTGCCGGAGATTTGTTTCTTGATTGTTATCAAAATTTAATGTATCAATTATTGTTTTTAATAGTTTTCAATACTTTTTATCGCTATATCGGTTTCTGTTGAAGTGCTAAAAGTGTGAAAGACGAAAATAATAGAAGCATCAGACAAATTGGTAAGAATAAAACAATTATGTATTATTATTTAAGGCCATGTGATGAGTGGGTCACGTGACCAGATTCCTACCTTACCGCCACTTTTTTTATTTCACAACTTATATTCACATGAAACGCCACATCGAGTTGAAAATTTGGTATACTAAACAAGAAGCACTAAGAATTATGGGTCTGATCCTAAATTTGTATAATTACGAAAAAGTTTTTTGTTGTAAAAAATTTTTTTTACTTTTTTTATAATTATTAAAGTTTAGGAACAGACCCACTTTTCTTAGTTCTTCTTATTTATTATCCCAAATTTTCAATTCGATGTGGCGCTTCGTGTGGAAATAAGTTGGAAAATAAGAAAGGTGGCGGTAAGGTAGGAATCTGGTTACGTGACCCACTCATCACATACCCCAAATTTTCCAGGCGCGAAAAATTAATTTGAATTTGAATTCTGCTGAAAAATAATGAAGTGCTTATATCCGCATTTAAAAGTTACCGCCAACTTCCCATTGGCTATTGAAATAGGTACCACCCCCACCGTACTGCACATGCACGAGATATCCAGTGTGTTTATCATGATCAGTGCTCCCAACGATTCTTCTTCTTCTTCACCTATGTTTAACTTCTCAAACTTTCCATCTTTAGGAGAAACTGATGTTGACTCCATCTGTTTCGGTCCTGAATTCTCCCAAAAATATAGCCAAGCTGCTAAAAAAACCCCTCCCACTCTAGAACAACAACCCCATTCTCCCCTCCGTCTTCACAGAGGAAATCGCAAACAAAATCTGAATGGCAATCCTCTCATCTTTACTCTCGTTCTTCTAGCCCTTTCGGAAATGCTGTCTGTTTACAAGACCTTCCCATTAACTCCCCTTCCCCGACTCCTTCCCCTCCTCCCTCCTCCATCGATTTTCAAAACCAGGACCTTAGAGAAATGATTTCATCTCTATTATGAATCTCCTCCAACGCTTTGCTCCTCTCTTATCTCTTTTTAGCAGTGGACTTTTAGGCCAATACAATAGCCCTCTGCTAAATAACCAGAATCCGATTACCACTACCTCGACCCCTTAAAACTCTTTTTTATCCATAATGGGTAATCTAGAAAAATTGAGAATTCTACAATGGGATTGCCGTGGCATAATCCATAAAAAAGGGTCCTTGGAAAGAATTATTCACAACTACGATATCATCTTATTAAATGAAACCTGGCTAAAAGATAAAAATAATTTTTCCCTACGGAAATTTAACATTATTAAAAAAGACCGCCCTATCAATATTGGTGGTTGTCTTATCATTGCTTTTAGGAATGGTATTGTTTTCTCTGAATCAAAAACTGCCAAAATTTCTAACCAATTAGACACCCTCGCTATTTCTGTTCCCTCTATTTAGGGAGAATTATTGATTATACCCTAGACTGGTAAACCGGTGTTCTACGACACCCCAGTCAAAGTTTAAGGTGTGCTCCTGACTAAGGGCAGGTGCAAGTTGGTCTAGGACCCTAACCATAATTCACTTCAACTATTTGGGAGTCGATCTCGGTCAAATAGCGAACGCGTTAATGTTCGGTGTGAGTTCTGCGCAGCAGTGAATATAGTGTGGGGTTGCGCTGCACCCCAATTTACCATTCACGTTCTAGAATTGGGTGGGTAAGTGAATTGCAGTTTTTTTATTAAATCAATTTAAATAGATGTTTTAAGCATGAAATTAAATGTTCTAAGTGTCAATTTTTTTTTTTAATTAAAAAATAGAAAAAGTTAGGTATAGTAAATTTCATTCGGATAGTATAACGATTTCATTTGGACGTTTTAAGCACAACAAGAAAGACCGTTTGATCACCCCTGCGTTTCTGGTTCGAAATGCTCGATCAAGGAGGAATGAACTCAATGATCTTGCACAATTTCTGCAGTGCAAATGAAAATTCGGTTCGACGAAACTTTTTAAAACAGCTTATAAATGGGCTTGTTAAAGCACACTCACGAGTACGACTCGTTATTCAGAGAATTCGTCAGGATTTGCGTATATCAATCGATGCCATCCTCAAAGAACATGCAAATCCACTAATAAGTGCTCAAACAGGGAGCGGTGTCATCATAGAGTTTGTGAGGAACACAGGGCTGTCCTGTGCTCTAATTGCTCCTCTGTAGATTAAACCTACATGTTTTTATGATTATTTCTTTATTGTTATATATTAATGACAATTTTTCATTATTTATAATAAATCTGAATTTTTAACAATCAATTTTACTAGTACTGTAAAGATTTTTACCCCTAGTCAGATTTCTCAAATTCCCTCTACTTCGGATGTTCAAATAATTAGGTTTTTTTAAGAATGTGGAAAAGTGGCTTATATGACCATAAAGCACGATTATTTTTCTTTAAAATCCCGTTTTATTTTTTGAAATTGGTCAATTTCTTGAAAAACTACGAGGGTAGTTCAATAAGTCCTTAGAATAAAGTATAAAAACAATTTTTTTTGGGTAAATTTTTTTTTATTTTTCAACATAATCTCCTTGGAGCTCT
>NC_046657.1:92775945-92779561 GCF_010883055.1 Belonocnema kinseyi | reverse complement strand
ATCTAGTCGGGAGTGGTGCTGACTGAAAACAGATGATTTGGAGCGATTCGCGCGCCATCTGTTGGTCATTCTAAGGACTTATTGAACTACCCTCGTACTTTACTTTTTATTAAAAAAGTTGATTTTGCGGAATTTCCAGGTTTTTTTAAATTTACAAATTATTCAACATTTTTTGAATCACTAAGAGAATATTGTTATTACCATTGTTTTCTGCACTAAAAAAAAGAAGAAAATGCGCTACATTAAAGATGTTTCACTACACATAGAAAGCATTGTGCAACAGTACAAGTTTGGGGTGTAGCGGAACCCCGGTTTTCCATTAGAGGATGAGCCAGTTCAGTTTACTGGTCTAGGGTTAATATTTATAGAAATCCGAGAACTCCAGCTAACGCCATAAACTGGAACTCTTTCTTTGACTCATTCTCTGATGACTTCCCAGTAATGTTTATTGACGGAGATTTCAATTGCCATCACCAGTCCTGGGGACGCGATAATGCCTGCCCAGCTGGAAACAAATTAAATACTGCAGTTCTAGCTTGCAATCTCATTATTTTCAATGACGGATCTTCCACTCGCTTTTCTATGCCCAATCAATTGAAATCTGCTATCGATCTCTCCCTGGTCTCTGGTAGCCTTGACACTTTATGTCCATGGAAAGTAGAAGGAGATAAGATGGGTAGTGGTCACTTTCCTATTTCAACTACTATTGGTATCTCTTGCTCATATTATGAATTCTTCTCACACAAGTATAATTTAAAAACAGTGTCTTGGGATATTTTTCAGGAGACCCTGGAAAAAACTCACTTTAATTTTAACCAAAATAACAATAACCCTTTCTCAGCTCTTCAAACATATTATGATCTATTTGAAACGATTGATAAAGCTCTTCACATAGTCGGTCCTAAAATTGATAATGTCCCAAAACGTGATTATCCGTATTCTCCACCGTGGTGGAACGAGAATTGCTCGAGGTTAAAGAGATTAAGAAAAGCCAAGCTTGGAAGGTATAGACATCGATACAATTTCGAAAATTTTCTAGACCTTCAGAAATTCGAAGCTGAAACCACAAAAACCTTGAAAAAAAAAAATCTCCGGCTGGAGATCACTTTGCGAATCTATTACTTCAACTTCCCGAATCTCGGATATCTGGAATAAAATTCGTGACTTTCGACACAGACTTCTCACTAACCCTTCTCCATTCACTTCCCCGATTAATCAAGAAACAGTAAAAAAAATGAAAAAATTCATAGACAAATTTTGTGACCACAGCTCACCCTAAAAGCACGTCCTCCCCAGGACTAGATAAAATTAATTTCCAGATTATTCAAAACCTTCCAGAAAATATTCGGATACATCTGTTAAACATATATTATCTAATCTTGGATGGTGGTTTCTTCCCAGATCACTGGAACAAATTCTTAGTTTTTCTTATCGGAAACCCAATTCGGAAAAATTTCGTCCTATTGCCTTGGCATCGTGCTTTCTGAAACTCATGGAAAGACTAGTAGTTATCAAACTGAACTGGTGGCTTGACAACTCTTTGATCCATCCCTCATCCCAGTTTGGATTCCGTAAAAATAGATCCTGTGCTGACTGCCTTGCCATTTTCTATACCGAAGTACACACAGCATTTGTCAATTGATCATACACAGCGGCCTTATTTCTGAACGTTGAAGCAGCTTATTAATAAGTCATCTCTGACATTCTAATCAATGAAATGACCAAATTGGGTGTCCCATGGAAATATTGCAAATTCTTTAAAAATCTGACCTCATATAGAGAAGTATTCTTCAGAGTCAACAATAAAAACATAGGACCATATAAATTCAGCAGAGACCTCCCTCAAGGCTGTGTATCAAGCCCTGTTCTTTATAAGATTTATATGTTGGACTTCCACAATCATCTCCACCCACTCTGCAAAATTTTGCAATATGCGGATGACATTGTTATCTATTTCACCTCAAGTGATCTGGGGGAATGCGTCTACATCTTTCAAGAAAGTTTGGATATTCTTCAAGATTTTCTAAAATCCAGAGGCTTAAACATATCTATCAACAAATCCAAACTGATGATCTTTACTCAAAAGGAATCCCTCCCATTTGACTATATCTCACACTAGACAACCAAATTATCCTCCCTGTACACGAAACTAAATTCCTAGGCATTATCTTCGACTGGCACCTCGCTTGGGAACCCCACTTCAAATTTCTCATTCTACGACTAGAATCAGTTATCAACATTAGAAAGTTTTTGAGAGGGACTTGTTGGGGTTCAGGTCCGAGAGCCTTACGAATGTTATACCACTCTCTAATTAGAAGTGTTTTAGAATATGGCTGTCAAGCCTTGTCTATTTACCACACCAAAATGTTCGATAAAATTTACAAACTACAAAATAGAGTCTTAAGACTAATCCTAGGTTTCCGTATTTCCACCCCTATACCAGTAATGTTTGCGGAGCTAAAAGAACCTCCTTTATTTTTTCGCATAAAATTTCTCAACAGGAAATTTATTCTAAAAATCTTTTCAACTGAAAATCACGCTCTTTTCAAACTACTCTACCAATTAGACCAGCGTACACAAGAAAAGGCCAAACTCAACCTTGACCAAGCTTTCCCACTCCTCAACGCTTTCGTCTTCTTAAAAAATATACCCCTCACATTATTTACTCCAGCACTCCTATAAATTATCTTCTCAATTACTCCATCCAATTTGAAAATCCCAACATTGACTTTCAGTTGGGCGAAAAAACTACAAAAAAGTCCTTATCCAAATTTAGAATTTAGGAACTTCGTAAAAAACAACCATAAAGATGATTACATCTTCTTTACAGGTGGCTAAAGAAACTGAAACCCAAAACACAGGTATCGGCATTACCTGCCCCTCTTTCAGATTTTTATTAAACATAAAATTTTCCAGCTAGCCTCTATTTTCACAGTGGAAGCGATAGCCATTTGTGAGGCCCTTGATATCATACTAAGCGAGAAACTTTCCCCATCAGTTATCTGTTCTGACTCCCGAAGTGTTCTTTCTTCCTGTCTTAACTTGAACAACCTGAAATGTAGCTCTTTCTACATCCACAAAATTAGGAACCTCCTCCATCTAGATAAATCTAAAAACATTTTAATTTACTTTTACTGGATCCCTGGCGATAAGGGAGTCTTTGGTAATGAGATTGCAGACAAAATTGCCAAACTAGCTTACACGGATGGCTCCTCTTTGGATGACAGAATCCAAAGAATGACAAAGCCACCGAACGCGTCCTCGGTTTGCGGATAGAGGGTCCCTGTACCAAGGGTTTCTGCTGAATATGGTTACAAAAATAAATAGGCAGTCGCGGACAATTGTCTAGGGGTGGTCCCGAAGGAATTAACCCCCAAGCGGAGGTGTGAAAACTTTGCCGAAAGCTGAATGGCACCTCGGTGAGGTGTCTAGAACGGTGACTCTGGGATACCGGGCACCTCTCAGAGTACGCAGCCTTATCCTTGCATGCGGGGCTCTACAAGAATGGACGAACCCCTTTCCCTAGCTTCTCGTGGGAACAATAATGACAACACCAGGCATAGTTGTAGTAAGTGCGGTTCAAAACAACAGAACGCGCAGGGCTCCCGACAATGGG
>NC_046657.1:92772598-92775845 GCF_010883055.1 Belonocnema kinseyi | reverse complement strand
GACAACGCAGCCATACATGCGAGCAAGTCTACGAAGGATTGGTTGGCAAAGTCAAAGATCCCCGTACTCGCGTGGCCAGCGATCTCTCCAGACCTTAACCCATTGGAAAATGTTTGGGGCATGATTGTACGCGATGTGTATGACAACGGAAAGCAGTACACAACGGTCGCAGAGCTGAGGGAAGCGATCAAATCAGCATGGAACAATGTCACCGCGAAAAGTCTCGAAAATCTGAATAAATCGATGGTAAAGCGGATGAAAATGGTATTCAAAAATAACGGAAATACTATTAATTACTAATTTTGTGAATAAAATCTTTTTATATGTACGTATTTTGTTGAATAAATTGAATTCTTTCGGAAAAATTGAATTTTTTTTTAGTGGCCCTAATAATTTGGGACACCGATTTTTTCGAAAAAATGCCCAAATAAATGAACGAATGGAATTGCGAGCTCTATATTTTAGGAAAAATCGTTAACTCGACTCATTTATTCACTCAAAAAATTTGGTGCAGTTTGTTCCAAGAGAAAAAAAATTATCCTTAAAAAATGCGGTGGCCCTATAAATATGGGACACACTGTATTTACTTTCGCTGTAATATTGTAGGGGGGAGGCTACCGTACGAAAAGGCTTCATCTTCGTTGCGGGCGAGGTCTGCTGGGTGGGTGCGGTGCGGCGGGGAAGGCGACTGAGCCTCATTGGAAACTGTAAAAGGATCCATTACTCGAAATTCTTTCAGTAGGCGGCAAACACTTACAAATTATAAACATTATTGGTTTAAAATTTCGATTTTAATTAAGTTTCAGAATTCTAATGAACCTTGGTTTTTAGTTCGCAACAGATTTTAAAAGGTTACAAAGTATTGAAAGTCATTTCAACTTTTCAAAAAGTTATCACGGATATCAAAGTCCTCAAAAATGCCCGCACACGATATTTCGAAGATTTCACATACATTTTAAACGATTTCAAAAGGTTGCACATAAATTTAGAAGATTTCAAATTATTTCGCCTAAATTTCCAAAACATTTCATAAAGATTCCAAGGAATTTAAAGATTTTAAACAGTTTTATACGATTTTTTTATTTAAGCGAATAAAAGTAAAATATCGCTGCCCTAAATAAATTCTAAATATTTATGTATGTCATATTCTAAAATTAATGAATGTGCACAGGAGTAGTGGGATCTTCAAGAGAGGTTTCTTTCAAAGCGTGTCCTAAGTATTCTCATTGTGGGTAAAAATATGAGAGCGTGAGATTCGAGATGCGAGCGCTCCACGACTTTTCAAGATACTTTAGCTTTTTTAGCTTAAAGATACTTTCAAGATACTTTAGCTTTTTTAGCTTATACTTTAGCTTGTTACCAATTCATCGATTTTTAAGCCAAAATATATCACTGTTCAATTAAAATGCAATGGCTGATATTTCCAGCAAAAAATATTTTAATTTGAAATAAGAAACAGTTAAGTTCAACTAAAAATGAAAAAATCTGCAAGAAACTATTTGCATCTTAAATCAAAACAGAGTTGTTAACTGAATAGTTGAATTTTCAAGAAATAATGGAATGGTGTCATTCTTAGTTAAAAATATAATTTTCGAATAAAAAAAAAACGAATTTCCCAAAAAATAGTAAAAGTTTTAACCTAGAAGATACATTTTGAACTAAAATTATGAATCTTAAAAAACATTTATTTTCAAAAGAACAGTTCAACATGCAGCCCAAAAGATAATATTTGAACCAAGAAGATTAATTTCAGAAGAGTGAAATAGTTTAAATTCCAACCAAACACATTACTTTTTAACTAAAATAGTTACAATAAACATATTTAAATACAATTAAAATTTGTACTTTCAATTGATTTTAATTTCTATTAATTTAATTCAAATTGAAAAATGATTTTAACTATAATGCAATAATAGTGTATAGTTTATTTTTTAACGAAATAAGTGCATATACAACAAAAAATATGAATTATAAGCAATGAAGGTAACTTTCAACCAAATTATTGAATTTACAAGATAAAAAAGATTTTCATTTTAAAGTTAAAGAAAGTTTAATTTAACTGAAATACTTGAATTTTCGATTAGAAAATATTAATTATCAACCAAACATGGAGTTTTTACATCTTCAGTTGAAAGTACTAAGTTTTAACAACAAAAAAACGATTAAAATTTATTAAAAATTTTAGGTTTTCAACAACAGGTGATACTTTACAACAATTAATTTCGTAACAAAATAGTTTAACTTTGATCTAAGTAGCTTATTTTGTAAAAAAAAAAGATCAAGTTTTAAAGAAATAGTTCAATTTTCCTTTAAGAATATTAATATTCTACCAAAAGCGCAATTTTATAACAAAATACATGTATTAAAAAAAAAATTGTCAAGGTAAAACAACTAATTATCTTTAAAATATTTGAATTTTTAACTCAGAAATACGATTTTTTAACAGAAAATGAAATTTTTTATGAAATAGTTAGATTTTCACTAGAATATTGTAAATTAGAACTTAATTGTGGAATTGTCAATGAAAAATCTACATTTTGAATATATATCTAACCATCAAATTGACTACGACTCTATGAATTCATATGCTTTGCTATGGCCGGATGGGTCTCGCTGTTACCTGTAAGAGGACTTAGTGGTAAAAACATACCAAAGATATTATAAACGTAGATGCGGTGCGGGCTTAGTTGCCCTCCATAAATATAGACGGCGCGTTCAGCGAAAAAAGTCACTTCACCTCTACCCACCGCTCCTCGTAGAAAGCACACACCGATATAGTTTGCCAAGGCCACTTGCAGCGCTGTAAGCAACTCTCGGAGCACCTTCGAAGCGCACTGATGGTAAACATAGCTTGGACAAGAACCATTTGGATTGAAAGTAAATTGCCAATTAAAACATTTTTACATTTGTAACTTTGCAAAACTTGGTTGTTTTAATAAATACCACAAATATAAGTCGATGAGTAATTTATATTACGGTTTCATATATTTTCCACTAATTCTAAAATTATTAATTATAATTTTTATTGCATATATTGTCTATATATAGTTCTTTAATATTATTTAGATTTTATTTTTATTTTTGTGGTCTGCAATTTCTACGGAGTTTTTTAGACTATTCGTCTAATCAAGTTCTCGTATGTATGTTCCAATTTCTTAATTATTATATATTCTAACGTTTTTATAAAAATATAATTATAATTCCAAGTGATAGGAAAATTGTTCTTTCGGGTTTTAGATGTTAAGAC
>NC_046657.1:92765570-92772498 GCF_010883055.1 Belonocnema kinseyi | reverse complement strand
ACAAAGATTCTTTACTTTGCAACTTAAGTTGTAGTCTTACATATTCTAATTATTATTATATTTATATTGGATATAAGTAATATATTTTTCATTAATTCTTCTAATCATGTATGTTTTAAATATTTTTGTCATTGAGGTCTTAAATACTATTAATTTTTTCATTAGCTACATTAATAATTTCAACAATAAATAGTTTTGTTTAACTTTAGACTTTTTATTTCTTTAAATAATCCGTAATAGTTACTCTTATTTTTTCATATATTCTTTTTTGTTTATTTGTAAACAGCATCAAGTGTTTAATTATTTTTGCCTTTTCTTAATACAATTTAATGAAAAAGACAGACCTACTTTTTGTGGTGCCATCTGTTGGCTTAGTTTAAACAACACTTCCCCTCCGGTTCGTAAGAAAACTACTACCGCATACACATACGCTGTCGAAGCACGGGGCTGGTGCAGAGGAAGCACCCCCCTGGTTAGGGCTGCGCGCTGATTGGCCACACTTGGCGCGCAATTCAAAATTAATTTATGAAACAATTTTTGCAATTTAAGTAAATAACTATTAAAATATGCACAAAGATATATAAAAATTGTCTAGCTTTTGACTTTAGGCGAAAATAATGTAACTCGTGAAAATAAATATGAATATATAACAAAATAAACATGAAAATAAACTATTATTTATCAAATATGTATTATAAATTTTTTTCTTGTCTAAAATTAAAAGTTACACAATTTGTATACATTCTTGTGCATATTGTAATAATTATTTACTTAAATTAAAAGAATTGTTTTTTTCATTTAATTTTAAATCGCGCGCCAAGTGTGGCCAACTAGCGCTCCGCTTTAACGCAAGCGCAGTAGCTCAGCGTGCCAACATTAGCATCATTGACCTAGAGATCCTCAAGAGAGTTCTTCTTCTTCTTCTTTGGTGGGTATGTCAAAGATATTATAAACGTAGTTGCGGTACGGGGCGTCGAAGTGGGGGATTATATATATATAGGACATCACATTTTCTGCCCTATCGAGGTGCTGCCCTCATCGTACTACGAAGTCGAATTCTTGTTTTCTCATTCTTCGTAAAGTATGACGGTAAAGCAGTAGAAAATTTTTTTGAGGTTTGAAAAGTTTGACATGTATGTATCGCTGAATTTTTTCAGATCTGAAGCTTGATCCAGGTTTTCGGTACAGTCTTTTTTTAATTATAAAAAAAAATGTTCTAAAAAAATCATATTCTTAATTTTAAAAAAAAGTATTATAGAAAGACATTTCAAGATAAACAAGTGCTGAAAGCATTTTTCTTTGACAAATTTTTTTTTAAATTGAAATAATCAAATATTTATACCAAAGGAACAACTTTTTAAATGTTTGAAGTACTTAAACATTATTGTTTAAATTAAAAATAATAATTAAAACAAAATATATTTCTGGATAAGATATTTTGGTTGAAAATGTATATAGTATTTTTTAAATCACAAAAGTTCTTCTGAAAAATCGAAATGTTAATTAAAAAACACGTGTTTTTATATATTAATTTGTCGGTAAAATTTTTTTTATGATTTTAATTTTAAATTCAAACAATAATTTTTAACGCATTAAATACTAAACAGAAATTTATATGATAACAATATTTTATTATCGTAGTTTTAATAAATAATTAATATTGATTAAGAAACAATTTTATTTGGGGAGTCTTATTATTTGGGAATTTTCAAATTCGTTAATATTATAAGCTGTTCAGGAATTTCATTAGTTTTGGAATTGTATTTTTTGGGACAGAGAGTTTTACCGAGTCGCGAATTTTATTTTTCGGGATATTTCAGCCGTCCCATAGAATTACAGAAAATTTGCTCTAATTATAATTTCGGCGCTCGATCTTGTTGATTTTTTCCTACAGTATTATTAAAAAGTAATGTGTATGGAAATTTTTGATATCACAAAGTTAAAGATAATCTCAATTAAAAATTTTTAAATTCGCTGTACATCCAATGTTTATTCTTGGGTCTTGGCAATTTTTTCTAATCCATTTCAGTGACTGGTAAACAGGGGTGATTTTCTCTTAGAAAATAAGTGATTAGAAATTGAAAAAATCGGGTAGGCTTTTTTGACATCTAGGTATGTAGAAAAGGTAAACTGCAGAAAGTTTAAAAACTAATTTAAGAACTGTTTATACTCTTTTAAGATACCAATACAATTTACACAACACTAATTGTAAAATTTGCAAATTTTTAGGCCTTCAGTTTAGGAACTTGAATCTTAACGTTAAAATTGTTTCATTTTCAGAATACAGCCTTATTGTTTGAATTTTCAGAATTTTTCGAAATTTTTCGAAATTGTTAAAAGGCGAAAAAGTTTGAATTTAAAAATTAAAAATGCGAAAATACACCATTTTCTATGTTCATTTGCGATCCAACGAGTCACTTTCTTTCGCTTCTTTTGAAAGTCGATCCTTTGCTTTCAGTTTTCTTTTTAAACTATACCTTGAATTCAACGCATTTCAAATTAAATTTTTGCAGCTGTATTTAGGTTGAATTATACAAAAGTTTTTTGTTTTATATATAAATTAATTAAAACATTTTATTGGGTTTTCACGACTGTAATTTATAACTCTAAAATGGAATAATTGTAGCTCAAACATGAAAAGGTATAGACTAATTTCATATTGAAAGAGATTCTATCACATATATTGAACTATTAAAACCTCTGACCTTTTTTAAGGTTTTTAAAACTCTTTTAAAAACTTTTTTTAAAGAATTTTGGTTGTGATTTCTCAATAAAAGAATAAGTTCTATTTAGTCTTCAGAAAAGCAATTTCAAAAATATTTAAAGCCTTAATAATTTAGACATTTTAAATTTGTAGTCTTCAGAATATATTGAATAATTTCAAATTTAAAGCTATTAAAATATTTCATCTGAATTTTTGAATGTAAAGTGTTCGATAATTTTAGATTGAAACCTCTCAAATTATTTAGTTACAAATTAGAATCATACAACTTTAAGTTTTATTTATTTTTTGATAATTTGCCCCCCCCCCCCACAAATTATTTTTTTTGTAAGAAAATAACGCCCGATTTTTGTAAAAATTAACAAATATATATTAAAGGTTCACTCAAGGTCATTTTTGTTCAAAAAGCTTGTTTCTGTATGAATTAACTCTTATTGTTTCCGATCTCGTTCTGTCACTCAGGGCAATTTTCTGTGAAAAATATTGATTTACAAAGGATATTTGTCAGACAATAGAATGGATTTCTTCGCCCGAGATGCAAACGTAAATTGTACTATAGTAAAAACAACTGGAAAAATTTAGACGAAAGCCAAATTTGGTAAAGAAAACAGACCTTTGTCGACCTATATAAATACTAATTTTATTCCCCGAAAGATTTTAAAAAAATCTCTTCAAAACACTTTTATTGCAAATATTTAATTGAAGAAAAATATTTGTTATAAAAATAAAAATAGTATATTTTTTACATACAATTCTTAAAATAAAAAAATCTGTGTGTCAAACCACAATCCAATCCGACTATTCTTTTAAAGGTTATCCGATATACAGACAACCACAACCACAATAACGACGACGTAGACGCCAGAGAGATAGATTCCGATGTAAAAACTTGTTTTTCTGACTCAAGGAGCCTCAAAACGTCGAAATTTAATGAAATTCGCGAAAATCATTTTTCGCATAAAACTCTTCTCATTATGGATCAGAATGTGATAAAATAATCATGGGGCCTTGAAAAAGTGGCGTTTTTCGCCTCTTGACTTTTTTCCATATCAAGCTTTTTTGCTTCAAATGACCATTTTCGTTTGGTTTTTTGGATTTTGAAAATCCTTTAACTTTGCTAAGTTTGATTTTATCAAGAAAAGTTGTCAGGATAAATTGTTCATATTTTTTGTACCATAAATAGCTGTCGATAAAATTTTCAAATTTTGAAAAAAGTGGTCTCAAAAATTTTGAAAAAGCTTCAACTTTTTGGATTTTTATCAAAAATGGTTGTTTAACGAACTCGATCTTTCCTTTTGGTCCATCGAAACGTCGCCTCAAAACGTCGACATTTGATAAAATCCAAAAAAGTTATTTTTCATAAAAAACTAATACCTTCTCATTTTTTATGAGAATGTAGAAATTATCAACAAGATTTGTAGAAAATCTTTCAAAGAATAAAATTATTGTCCCTTAAGTTACAATTGAAAAATTACAATTTCAAAAAAATGAAAGTTGTTTTAAATATTGAGCTAGACTTGCGACCGGGACAAATCAGAAAATGAAAGTAAATTTGAAAATTGAGCTGCAGTTTGAGTAATAAAAATTAAACAGTGATTGATTTTACAAGGTGATTCTAGATCTGTTCAAAATGATATAATTACATATTTTAACGTGAAAATTTGAACTAATTTAATTCCAAAGCCTTAGTAGTGACACAAGTGTAAAGTTCGAATTAATGGCTTCTTAAATGAACGCCTTTATTCAATTTCAAAATATTTTTGAAGTTTTATTTAAGTATAAAATATTCCATTTTTAATTTATTTGGTTTGGAAATAAAAAAAAAACAATTTTCAATAGTAAACAATTTGGAAATGAATTGTCACAATTTCAGAGTGACAAATTTAAACTTGGAATGTTACGATTATAATTGTTTAATTTTTTTATTTGTATTTTGAAGGTAAAAGTATTTCATTTTGATTCTTAAAGAATAGTTAAATAAGCATTAATTTAGAAAAAAATCAAATAAGCTGCACGTTTCTGATTGTTACAAAGAAAAGAACAAAATTTGGAACTTCTCAAGAATTTTGAAATACTAGGAAAACAATAAAAATTTCTGGGTAGCTTTAAAATGATTTTTTATTTCGAAAAAGTACATAACTCAAAGAGAATGTTTAAAAATATTTCAAAACATTTCAAAAGATTTGCAATATTAGAAAAAATCTGGAAGCTCTTAAAAAAATTTTGTGTGCAGAATTTTACAAAAATGTTAGGAAAAATTGGAATCAGTCTAAAAGACATTTAAAAGTTCCGCAAATTTTTTTAAATAATTTAAAAAGATTTGTAATAATTTAAAAGAGAATAGATACTTTTGATGATTTTGAAATGTTTTCAAATGTTGATTTTTTATTTTGAAAAATTACATAATTTTAAGAGGAGGTATAAAAATATGGGACCACTGACAAAAATTCCGATAGGGATGAATGGAAAAAACCCAAAAAATGAAATCTCCGGCACCTGAATAATAATTTTATAAAAATTGTATTAAAAAATACATTAAAAACCACGTGTGCTTTGATAGAAAAAAATGTTCTGTCTATTTATTTTTATTATTTTTTTTTATTAATAAAAAATTTGTTTTGTCAGAACTTTTTTATGTTTTTTTCAAATACTATGCACATTTTCAAACAAATTTTTTCATCCAGAAATATATATTCGATTATTGTATTTTCAATAAATAAATAATATTTAATAAACAATTTTTTAAATTCTTTAAATTATTTATTTATTTTATTTATTATTTATTTTATTTTTCGTGAATTTTCCAATTCAACTTTTATATTTTGGGACTTTTATAATTTCGGGAAGTTTATTATTGGTTATTTTTCAATGTACGAATTTTACAGTGTCAGGAATTTTATTTTTCGGGATTTTTCAGTCGCTTTTTCCGAAAAATAAAATTCCCACACCACTGTAAAAATTCCGAAATTATAACATTGCAATGTTATAATTTCGGAATTTTTACAGTGATGCAGGAATTTTATTTTTAATTTTCTAATTCGGGACTTTTATATTTCAAAAATGTATTGTCGAAATATAAAAGTCCCGAATTGGAAAATTCTCGACAATTTACAATCTTACCGAATTTAAGAATTGCCGACAGAAAATTTCCGAATTATACAATATCCGGGCTAGACAACTCTCTAGCTTGAACAATTAAAAAATAGTTAGTTAAAAAATTTTTTTAAATAGAATAATAAAATATTTTTACCGAGGAAAAAACTTTTTTAATGTTTAAAGTTTCTAAAAATTATTGTTTGAAATAAAAATAACAATAATTGAACAAATGTATTTTTGGATAAAAAAAGTTGTTTGAAAATGTCCATTTTATTTTTGTACATTACAGAAAACGCTCGCAAAAATAAAATTATTATTTAAAAAAATAAAAGTCGCGTTAAATCAGCCTTCATTGAATCCTGCAAAGTTTGTTTCATTTGAAGCTCACGTGTTTTAAATTTATCTTTGTATCACATTTTTATACAATTATTGTTATTTTAAATTAAAAAAATAATTTAAAAAATTAAACATTAAACCAAATGTCTATAATAAAAATATTTGATTATTGTATTTTTAATGAATAAATAATATTGACCACATAACTGTTTTCTCAATTTTTGCAAGTCGGGAATTTTCTAGTTTGTATATTTTATCATTAGACAGCATTCGGCCTGGAATTTTATTATTCGGGAATTTTCAAATTCGATAATATTGTAAACTCTCCAGAATTTCATTATTCTAGAATTTTTTAATTCGGGATTTTCAGGCTTCAGCATTTTGTTATTTCGGGAAGTTTACAGTGTCGAAAATATTTCAAAAAACTGAAAAACTTAAATAATAATTTGAATTATATATATATACATACACACACACATGTATATGTGTTGCCCTCATAACACCTGATAAAGAATGCCCACCCATCACTACCGAGGAGGTGAAAAAAGTACTAACCCTTAAACGGCCAAAACGCCACTACCGGTACACTGCTATTCAACGGCCAATAACTAAGACTATTCGACACTAGAAAAAATTGGGACATATATATTTTTATTGATTAAGATTCATGACTTTTTTTTACAATAAACGATGCGCTTTTCGGAAAAATCATCAAGAATAAAAAGTTCTTGTAATCAGCCAAGGAATACGCCTGAATTTTTTCGAAGCATTTTG
>NC_046657.1:92753773-92765470 GCF_010883055.1 Belonocnema kinseyi | reverse complement strand
TATACATATACATACACATACATATACACACATACACACACATACATATACATCCCCTCTTGTGTGTTTATTTAAGCCTAATATAATGCATATATTTATTTAAATTGAACCCAACATCATATATACATTTATACAGTTCAATAATATATTTGTTTCTTAAGCTTGAAAACTTTTTTCTCGCTGCATTTAGCCCCTAATAATTTTATTTAAAAATTTGAAGGAGATTTTGAATTAAATAATTATATTATTGCAAACCTCATTTCTAAAATAAACAGACTATAAGCTATTAAAATCTATAAACAAACGTACTGTACTCATGACATGTTGTTTATAATAACCAGTGTGATAAATAATTTTTGTGTCAAAATATTAGAATTTGAGATTTTTCAAGTTATAATTTCCTTCAATGGTCAGAACGACTTCAGGTATTCCTTAAAATAATACATATTTAATAATATTTGATAAAATATAACAATTTAAATTTGTGTAAACAAATTAGATAAACAAATTTAAAATGTTTGACTTTCGCATAGAAAAATTTTTTTTCACTGGAAATGTTTTAAGCTATTGGACGAATGACTGCTAGTCACAAAAATATTAGAAGAGTTAAGTCATAACCACTGTTATTAACAATTCTTGTGACAAAATATTTAAACTTAAGGTTTTATCAAATTTAAATTTTCTTTGATGGCCAAGTCGGTGGGATATTCTCAAAAGATGTTGTAATGAGTGAATCTTAGCTTGCAGTGTTATGATTCATTTCCAATCCATTAAGATTGAAAACCCGACTTTTTCCGAGTGATACTTCCAACATTGGGACATTTTTTATGTAAATTGTTTGTAAACATGTAAGTTGTTACATTCCACCAAATATGATCAAAGATATATTTTTTAAGGCTATCCGTAGCCATTGTAGCGATTAAAGAACATTCAAATTTTTATAAAATCTTACATTTGAATATTTTGTCACTAGAATTATTCATAACAATGGTTATTGTTAACTTCTCACATATTTTTGTGACTAGCAGTTATTCGTCCAACAGATTAAAATATTTCCAGTGTAAAACAATATTTCTATGCAAAAGGACCAAAATTTTGAATTGCTTTATCTAATGTATTTACAAAAATTTAAATTGTTATATTTTATCAAATATTATTTAATATTTATTGTTTTAGGGAATACCTGAAGTCTTCCTGGCGCTTGAAGGAAATAACAATTTGAAAAATCTCAAATTATAATATTTTGTCGCAAGAATTGCTTATAGCAATAGTTATTATAAACTTTCAAATTATTTTTGTTATTAAATGTAATTCCTACTTTAATGTGAAGCACTTTTAGCACCAAAAAATTGTACCGATAATAAGAGTATTTGTTAATTTGTTTCCAACAAGTAAATAGAATGATAAACAAATTATTTGTATTTTATGAGTCCTTAAACATTAATTGTAGACAATATAAAGTTTTCCTAATCAGTTATCAAAGCGTAAAAAAAATTTATGTGCAAAATTTCGGTTTTCAATGTTTTGAGTAGAAAAATTATTAATAAACAAATATAAAACACAAAAGTTCGGAGCATCAAGCGGAACGAAAAAAGTGAATTTCCTCCTACACTCCGTCATGAGTACGGTACGTTTGTTTATAGAGTTTAATAGTTTATAGTCTGTTCATTTTAGAAATGAGGTTTGCAATAATATAATTAACTATTTAATTCAAAATTTCCTCTAAGTCAAAAAATTTTAATAAAATTATTAGGGGTTGAATGCAGAGAGAAAAAAGCTTTCCAGATTAAGCATCAAATAAATGATTGCACTGTATAAATGTATATATGATATTCGGTTCAATTTAAATAAATATATACATTATATTAAATAATATTAAATCTACTTGCTCATTTATTAGTCTTTTTATTAACTTTTTACCAAATTATTCCCTCAATATACAATCTACGTCATATATTCTTTATTAATTCTTCTGATCATGTATATGTATTAAATATTTTTGGCATTAAGGTCTTTAATATTATTAATTTTTTCATTAGCTACAATAATAATTTCAACAATAAATTTTTTTTAACTAGAACAAATAATAAAATCAAAAATATGAGCAAAATAAATCACAAAAATATAAAGTTCGAACTGCTTTCAAAATGTATCTAAAAATTAAATTTTATTCATAATAAACTACATATTTTCATGACTTTTTCTTTTATTTTTAATAATAAGTAATAGTAAGACTTGTTTTTTCACCTATTTTTTTTGTTTATTTACAAACAGCATCAAGTTTTTAATTATTTTTGCTTTTTCTTAATGCAATTCAATGAAAAATACAGACCTACTTTTTGTGGCGTCATCTGTTGGATTAGTTTAACCGACAATGCCCCTCCTGATCGTAAGGAACAGAAAAATGGTGGCGATGCAGGGGGCTGTTCTGTACTACCAAATGCAAAAAATGTGTCACGAGAGTTGAAAACGGCCGTGCGGCGGCGCTAGTAGTACCTTTGTTCTACAAAACCATGCTGTACCAGAGGCAAAATGCATAAAAATGACAAAATAAATATGAAAAACCCTTTAAATTCATTTTTTCTTTATAATGTAGATTCAAGTAGTAAATGAGATTTTTTTACTAACGTATTATTTTGTTGTTTCAAGACCGACTTCAATTATTAAATTGCCACAAATATTTCAATTCTTTAAATTTAAAACTGCTGAACATAGTTAATTGATTTTTAATTTGTGAGCTATTAATAGAATTATAAATAAGGCGAATAATTTAATTATTCATTAATTAATAATTTATTAATTATTTTCGGAAATTTTAAATTACGTCGTTAGTCCCGGATATTTTAACACTTTTGAATATAGTGATGGAGAAATAATTTTTTTTATATTGTCGTTTTAAAATATAATGCTACTACATAATAAATATAATTATTATCTCTATAGATGACAAACAAGGAATATGATAAATCCTTCAATATTTTTTTTTATTACAATGAAATAACCAACTCTTAAATGTGATATTTTTTAATCAATTAGACTTTGTAAGAAAGCTAAAATATTTAAAAATTTGTATGTCAGCCCTAAAGAAAGACCATTGAAGAATTTTTTTTATCTTTGGCAATACTCCAATTAATGGAAATTTATTTTTCGAAGTGCTATAATAAATCCATTTTGAAATTAAATTCTGAGAATTGAGAACAAGAAAATAATTATTATCATCTTGTTTTTAAATTTATGGAAATATAGTTTCATTAAAATTCTTGAGAAAATTTAGATGATTATTAAATATTTCAGGGATTTTAGAAAAGAATCTAGAAAATTTTAAAGAACTTTTTTTATTACATAGGATTTTGCAAAATATTATTAATAATTCCAGTTTTTCTAAAATATGTTTAGAACTTGTAGAAGTTGGGAAGGACACGAATTTTTCTCAGGATTTTCAAACATCATTCCAAAACTGAAAAAATTACCTCACTATCTTCTAAATTGTCCCAGCAATTTTAAGACAATTTATTTATTCTCTTGAAAACTTTCGAAATTATTTTCAGTTCTACTAGATATTTCTTGAATTTGCTCGATTTTAGTTCGTTTTTATCTTGCAATTTTACTAAATTGAATCATTTTTCTTTAAAATCTTTTAAGCTATTTTTAGATTTTTTAGAAAATCGTTTGTTATGTTTAAAAACCTTTTTCAATTTTCTCTTATAGTTCATTTTTCAAAATAAACAATTATTTACAATTTTCGCACGAATATAAAGAAAATTCTTCTTTTTTAAAATTTTATCAGACCTTCTAAGCCTTCTAATTTCGAAAAGTTATTCACATTTTTTTGCATTTTTTATTTATTCTGCAAAATTTTTAAAATTTCCTTGAAATCTTTCAGATTCATCTTTGCCCACTTTTGAAATCTTCTAAAATCTTTTTAAATAATCTCTTTAAATTACTTTTTCGAAATGAAAAACTATTTTAATTTTTCATATGAACCTGAAAAAATAAATTTCATTTTCGTAAAACTTTAAAAAATTTAGATCTTGAAAAATTAAAAAAAATGGTCTCAACGTCTTCCATATTCTTTTAATCCACATTTTAAAATATTTTAAAACTTAAAATTATTCTTTTAAAATAAAACCGAAACCATGTCTCCTCAGATCTTTCATAATTACTAAAAAGCTTCTAACTCTTTTATTCGGGGTCTTTGGATTTTCTCTGAGTTTACTTTTATATAAACTGATTTTCATAGCGCAGCGATAATTAATGGAATTAATTCAATAAAAACATAAAATAAACAGAAAAACACTATTAGAAAAATCCACCGTGCAATTTTTACAATAATTATATAAATAAACCGTTTTCTTGATACATTTTTAAGAACTTGTAACGACTCTACACGACAAAAGGCATATAACAGCCAAAACAACTAGAACAAAGTAGGGACCCTGTAGTAAGGGACGCGCCATGTGGCAGCTGACTGCGGATTGGTCGAGTGAGAAGAGAGACACTTCTATTCCATATCAAGATGCTATACCAAAATTTACTACAGCTTTGCGCTTCGGTATGTGAATAGTGTTTGTGACATCTTGAAGTGGTTAGGCAGTGCATTCTAACCCTAATAACTTCTTCTACTAATCTTCTGGGTTCACGCTGTATACTTTAAATTGTTCAAATTTTCATTTTTTACGTGTTTTTCGGGTGTATGGGTTCATAATACTGTTGTTCTTTTTAATTCAATTTTTTTATTTCATAAATATTACTATTGTCTTTTTTTTAACTTCAAACCTATTAATTACTTTGATTTTCCCAATCTGATTAATACACGATTCAGGTATATTATTTATTGGCGTTTGAATACCTCGCGCCTTCTACGGTTGGCTCCAAATTCCGTTCCATTTTCCCCCACCACATGGCCACATGGCGCGTCCCTTACTACAGGGTCCCTAGAACAAAGTTACTATTAGCGCCGCTGCATTAGAATTGGGTCGCGGTAATATTCTCCGTAATTTCAGCAGGAAAATCACCGTCATTACCGGTAAGTTACCGGTTACATTGCGACGCCATCTGTATGTTAAAATGCGAATGAATGTGAATTTCAAAATATGTCGTAGTTGTTGATCAGTTTCATAGAAGAATAAACGTATTAATGCAAATGGTTGATTTCTAAATAAGTAACATGTGCTTTCAAAGACAAAGGAAATGTTCCTATAAAAATATTATAGGATTAAAATAGACTGAATTTGAATGGAATTTGAATAGACTAAATTCGGAAATTACTCTTTTATTTAACGAGAAAATTGGTGTATTCGTTTATTGTCTTCCATATCCTTACGCGTCTTTTATTGTTAGTACTCTAATAAAAAAATTAAATGAAGCGGTTTTTTTTTTACAAGCAATAATATTGAATTTTTATTTATATTATATACCTACTTAGAATCTTTTCCTGAAACCACCCTCTTATCTTACCCTTATCTATTATCACCGAAAATTACGTATTTGCCAATATCTTTTCAAAATATTTGAAAACATATAATATGTCACTTCTTATTAATAATAAGCATAATAATACTTGTATTTTTCATGATGGGGTGAAACTGCAAAATACCTACCACGTTTCCGCAGATTAGGTTAGATACCCTTCGAAACATTATGTTCAAGAAATGTTTTTTATAGAGTTTTTTATGTAACAAATACATACGTAATTGCTGTCTACTAAATCTGCAAAGTGTGAACAACTAAAAGGAACAATATTTTTTGTAAAAAATAATGTGCGCATACATTTTTAAGCAATACCAAATCCCACCGTAGAGGTTAAGGAACACTTTTAAACGTGAAAGTTTTCCCACAAGTTATTTAATGTGGCGAATATTGAAGAAAATTATATCAAATAAACGCAAAAACAATAAGCAAATCAAATTTAGTCTTGAAATTCAAAAAAATATCGTTACCATTCGTTACCGGAGAATTTCCACTACTTTACCGGACATTTTTATCGTTACCGGTAATTTCAGGTAACGACCCAACACTACACCGCATGGTCGTTTTCAACCATCGACATATAGAAATGGACCGTAATGCTGTGGGAAGAACGGAAATGGGCTCTAGAGAGAGAGAGAGAAAACATTTCAGATTAGACCTATCTCTTTCTAGATAAAGCTGATTGGTCGAGAATATTTTCGTTGGGTGAAGTTTGGCGCAGCACAGGGCCGTGCTTTGTGTCGCGAGTGCCTCAATAATGTGACGTTTATCGCACTTTTCAGAATTGATTTATTTATAATTTATTTAATTATAATTGATTGTAAATAAATATAAAAATGGTTGCAGCATGTGTAGTTTGTGGGCGTTGTCAAGACGTTTATACGGGGATATGTTTTCATACGTAAGTAAAGTTATTGGATATAGTAAAATAAAAAATGTTACAACAGAAACAAAATTTCAAGAAGAATTCAAGGTTACCAAGTTTTTAAAATAATCTATCTGAAACAGGTTATCTTACATGAATGTTCTTTAAAATTAAATTTATTATAACTACAAATTTCTAATGTATTGTTTATCTTTTTTTTAATTAACCGTACGGAATATTTAGGCAATACCCGGGGCCACCAAATCACTTGACAGAGTCCCGAAATAGAAAAAGGCAGGTCTCATCTCATTTGTTTTCTTTCTCTCTAGAGCCCATTTCAGTTCTCCCCAAAGCGTTACCGGTCCATTTCTATATGTCGATGTTTTCAACACATGGGCCATTTTCAACTCTCGGTGACAGGAGGCTGGCCCTAACGCAAGCGCAGTAGCACAGGGTGCCAACATTGGCATCATTGCTTTTGGTTATCTCAATCTGGTTCATCTGGTTAACTAAAGGTTATGTTGACATTTTCACGCACGTCAAAAAGCTAAAAAATTTTGTTTTTCTAAGTTTTTGTAAAGTAAAAACATATGTTGTTACCTGTTTAATATTAAATATCATATTAAAAATGGTGAAATGCCTTCTTTGTCAGCGAATTTATAACAAAGCATTTGACGTTTCCTTTCATAGGTAAGTTGTACTTTTCTTGCAGAAATGTGCTTTTTTATCTGTCAGAATTTATTATTTACCAAGTAAAAAGTTTTTCTATTCGAATTAAATTTTGTTTTTGGCAATTGCTAACTATATCTTGATTAGTTTGGCCTTTTTACATTTTCCAATCCTTTCAAATTATTGTATAACCTAAATTTTCAAGTTCTCATATTGGCTTATTTTTAACAAATTAAATTGAATTTAAAAAAAGTCTCATCTTACTTCTAGAATGAATTATTGTTAATTTTTATTTATAAAACTATTTAGTTATTAGATATTCAACATATTTTGGTAACTTTCTATTAAGTTTTTTTAAATTTTATATGTTTCTAAAGTTGTAAGTACAAATCAATGCAAATAATTTCGCATTTTAAAATATTAAAGTTAAATCTTGCAATTAAAAAGTTTCAATTAAAAAATTCTGTGTTTGGATACTTACAACGTTAAACATTCTACAATATTAAAAATTCAGACTCAATTTTAATTACAAGATTTTGTTTACCAATTTGTTATTTTTATCGATGTTTTTTATTGCGGAATAATTGAAAACAATCAAAGTAGGAGTAATTTGACACAGATTCGTATATCTTTTGAGACAAGTCATAACATTTGAAACAAAATTTGGTTAGATTACAGAATAGCTGGTACCACCCTTTATTTCATGGTAAATTTTTTTCCCCAAAATCAAAGTATTGGAATATGAAATTGAAGTAAATTTGAAGCCATTTGTTAAAAGAAAACATTCAAATTATTGTTATTGCATTATTATAACGTGTCAAATATGGGTCTACCGAAATTTGGAATTTGCCATATTCAACTTACCATTAAAGTGTTTTTAGACACTCTTACTGGGAAAAAGAGTATATATGCGAAAAATTGTAATCTTTTTGATAAAATTATACATATTTTGTGAATTATTTTCATCAATATAACCAATTATAAAAATTTCATTTGTAATTTTTTTAAAGTTGGAAAAGGGGTCGAGGTGCTTTAGAATTCGAAACGAATCTTTCTTTAAGATCTTTAGCAATTCTTTCTTTTTTGTGAGTAGAATGGTTTATATAAACAAAAAAAAACAGCAAAACATGTCAAGATATTTCAATAAAATTTCAAATTACAATTATTTATAACTTTTTGCCTTGTCGGGATTTGTAAAAGGACTTAAACGGTAAGTTAAATACGGAAAATTCAAATTTTTGGTAGACCCATATTTGACACGTTATAATAATGCAAATAATCATTTTAATGCTTTCTTTGAACAAATCACTTCGAATTTACTTCAATTTCATATTCCAATACTTTGATTTTGGGGGAAAAAATTTACCATGAAATAAAGGGTGGTACCAGCTACTCTATAATTTAAACCAAAATTGTTTTAATTATCAATGGATCATGCAGGTTTCCTTCAGACCAGGCGACGAGAAAACTCTGGTGTAAGATAACAGATCGCACAGTAATTGCTCCAACAGACAGATTATGTTCCCAACATTTCACCGACGATTGTTTTCAAGTGCACAAAGAGTTGGGTCAAAGGTTATTAAAACCATATTCTGTCCCTACTCTTGCCCTAGCAAAACTCGAACCAGAGAAAAAGGAAGACATATTAGAGTAAGATACTAAATTTTTTAAAATACGATTTTGGTATTAATCTAGGTAATAAGTTGAGAGCGGATTAGCGCCACTGTGAAGTTAGCTGGCGAGCGCCTCTTGGTGCGCGGGTTTGGAGAATCGTCGGTTAGGGGGTAGATACATGAAGTTGTTTCTCTTGCATTTTCGAAAATTTTGTTGTGAACCTTAAAGGTTCACAATATTTAAAAATCTTCAATTTTAAACGATTTTTGGTAAAAAAATGTTTACGGTCACTTTGAAAGGCATATGATAGATACTGCATTGTATGTTACTTATTAATAATAAATTTATTTATTAACATATCAATGACTAAAAAGTGTCGCGGAAAAAGTATGTAAGTCTATCGGGACAAATTTATCAAGAGAAAAAAACTAAATAATCGAATTCTCAAAAAAAAAAAGAACGTGCATTCAAGATTTAATGGAGCTCTAGAGATCTCAATAAACAAAATTTTGAAGTTAATATTTTTTATATATAAATTTTCATAAATTGCCTACTGTCAAAGTCTTGTAATTCTATGGATTTTTAAATTTATTTGATCCCGATAACATAAAACATATCTGAAACATTATAAACTCATTACGAGAAAAGTGGATTTTACATTACTGTAGTCTTATTTGTATACAAAATATTTAGTTTATTTGTATTCTGTAACTAGTTTATTTCAACAACAGAAAGCAGCTGAATGCAAATATTAAAATGTTCGCATGATTGATCACAGTTTATCGAAATAAGAACCCACATCTCGTTCGAATTTGGATATATAATTTCACCACACTTACATGGTTATACCGTGACCCCTTCAATTTAAACTTAACATTATAGCTTTGAATGCGTATTTCTAAAATAGGTTTATCTTTGAGATCTTAAAATTAAAGTTTTTGCTTTAAATGCTTAAATTGGAAAATATGTGGTTTCTAAGATATCGATTTTCAATTTAATCATTTTGGATTTTAATATTCTAAATTTTTCGGCTTCAATTTTTGTTAGTTTCAAATTTAATAATTTTAGATTTAAATATATTCTTAATTTTTTGTTTCCAATTTTAAACGTACAAAACTTTCTGGTTTCTTAAATTCTTCAAAATCATTGAGTATAAAATTGAAAGAATTTATAGTACACACGTCACTTTATAGGACTTGTAATTAAACAATTTTGAATTAAATGCTTCCAGAATAAATTGTAAAAAAAAATGAAAAATGAATACTAATTTCTCAAGTTCAAGATTTAAAAATAAACAAATATTAAAACCTGAAACTGAATATTGAAATTTTTTTATTTGAAAAATATTCCAAAAAGTTCAAATTTTCAAGCTCAGCTAAAAAAATTCTATTGAAGAAACTGAATAAGTTCTTTAATTTTTAATGGCTACAGTTTTAGAAGTTTTTGCCTATCGCAAGTTAAAATTTTGTGATTAAAATTGAAAGGGTTGAATTTCGAAAGGTATAATTTAAATACTTTTAATATCACAATTCTTCTCGACTGCATTTTTTAAAATTGTAAAATGTAGTTTGGATTCGTTTATGTTTTAATTTTCTGTAGTATTCATTTTTCCTAATCAAAATTACTCTTTAATTTTGAACGGGTTTTTAGAATCATTTAATTTTTAAGTTTTACAATTAAACATTTTTCCATTTTGAACGGTGAAAGTAAAGGAAAATTTATTTTTTGATCTTAGAAAAAGCTGCATGATACATTTTTATGTTCTATTTGTTCTATTTTAAATTATTTTAATTAAAAATAATGAAATTGTCATATCTTTGATATTCGAAATTTTGATATGAAATCATTTAATTTCAAAATTCTTGAATTCAAAATAAAATTGTTCCATTAAGAACGCTCTAAAGTGGAATAGAGAATAGAAAATTTCCAATTTTAAACGCTTTTATTCAGAAATGATAAAAATTCAATTCTTTTTTATTCCATTCCAAAGATTGTCTTCTTTTTAATTTTGGCAATCTAAAATATTTTAAATTGGATTATTTTCAATTAAAAATCATTTTATATACTTATTTAAAAATTTTCAAATGGTCTAACCGGGGTTCCCCGCGCGTGAAAGCTGAGTGGCGTTCGACAGCTCACTTCACAGTGGCGCTAATCCACGCACTGATAATAAGAAACTTATATCCAATTTGATATTATATTTAAATATATATAATAATTAATTTGGATTTTCAAGGTCTAGTTCAGTATTAACGGAACATAATTATGTCGCAAGACCAGGAGAATTTGTAAAGCCAAAAGTGAATCCTCAACCGCCAAAGATATTTATTAAATATCCTTACGTGTTAAACAACCCACCAACTAATATCGCTCCGTAAGTAGACAATTTTCGAATTTAAGTTTTTATATGAGGATTTAAAGGATTAAGAATAACTACATTAACTTATTTTTTTTGCAGAAAGATAGTAGTGCCAGATGTAAAATTTAACATTCCCCTTACGTATCAACCCATGATGACAAATATATGTCAGCCTCTCAGGTAAATAAATGTAGTACAAAATGGAAACTTGTGTTGTATAGATTATATAAAAGTGGATCTAAGGCTTTAGTTAAATATTTTTACAGAGGTAATATGATGTATGCTGTAAAAATAAACCCAGTAAATAAAATGGAACCTTACAAACCATCAGTGTGAGTTTACACATTTCATTCTATTTAATAAATAAAGAATTCATTCTTAATAATAAGTTTAATCAATGTTTTTTTAGAATCGCTCAGGGTTCGGGCATATCAAAGAAAGAAGATTCTCTGGCGAAAAGAAAAGTTGTATCTTCTAAACGTAGTAGAGATTCTCACAAGGAAGAAAATAAGCAGCATGAATTGACGCTGAAGAAGCTTCAAGTAGTCTCAAAAAAAGTAGTAGATCAACGGCAAACAATCAAAATGCTGCGGCAAAAGTTGAGAAGATTGGAGGTTAGGTTCGACATGCAAAAGAATCTTATTAAGCATCTTAATACTAAGTTAGGTGAAGCATCGAAAGAAAGGAAGATTAAAATTGAGCTGCGCTCGGAAGAATATTA
>NC_046657.1:92750718-92753673 GCF_010883055.1 Belonocnema kinseyi | reverse complement strand
CCTTAGATTACAGAATTTGTTTACGATCAAACATTTCTTTGAATTCGAAAAAATTTGTTCGAAAATTTTAATTATCTTTGTTAAAACTACATATTAATGCCTTTCTTGTATATTCTTTGATCCTGATTTCTTACTTGACTTATTCAAAAGTGGAAGCGCTTGGCAGCATCAACGCTTCAAAATTCAAAGTGCCTCAAATTTATTTATAAAAAGATGCAGCCTTTGCACACTAGTACATTTTTATCGCGAGTTATAAATTTATTTCATCCCGCCAATTTTAATAAGATATTGTACCATGAGGTCAAAATTAGGGCTGCGAAAAGTCCTTTTATTGTAAATTGGGCTTGTAATATAAGGACTTTTACATCCCCGTAAGGATGGTCTTTTTTAGATTCTAATTGAAAATACTATCACAATAAAATTGTATTAATAATTTAACTTTTATAATTATATAAATTTAAGTAATAAACATGTGCAAAAATCTATTTTTTCAGTTTCTAATTAAAGACAGAAATTTTACAATTGTATTAATAATGAACTTTTATAATTCTGTACATTTCAGTAATAAACATATAAAAATATATTTTCTAAGAAACGATATAATAGTTATAGTTAACGAAAATAGTTCGTAGGTTGGACAACTGTTATATCTTAATATAATGTAATAAAAAAATTAATAATTAGAGTAATATTATAATAGAATTTCAGGTATTTAAGTGAGATTAATATCAAATTTGAAATCCGATTTCACGTCCAATAATCAATTTAATGTGAAGAATTCCTGAAAATAAAACCAAGAATCTAACGACCAAATTTGGCATAACACCACAAAATGTTCCCATCGCAATCTAAAAAAGACAAAGAAAACTTTTTCCTCCTAAAAAATAAAAGAAAACATTTTTTCCTCGTTCTAGTCAGAAATAAATAAGAGGAAAGAAAAATGAGAAAGCAACCAACCAAATCCCCTTCCTTTATTTTAATTTAATTTTTATTTTCTTATATAATTTTCTTTGCCTTGATAAGGGTGCTGTACATGGACATAGGAAACATGGGACTAGACATGCCATTGCGGGGGTGATGCAATGAGGGGGGAGGTCCGTCACCTTTTGATGTCCCGCGACAAACATGGCAGCGCCCACATCTTTATATTTTCATGCACAGTTTGTCGGCAAAAATGCTCGTGCCCATAATCAAATGGCACATCGTAAGATGGCGGCTCTCCCCACTCATGGAATTCTCCCCCCTCCCGTGGATTCAACCCCGCTCGGGCAAGTTAGGATGGCATGCCTAGTCCCGTGTTTCCTATGTCCATGGTGCTGTATGAATGCCGAAAGTTAAATATTGTAATATTGAAAAAATTTCATTATAAACATATTTATATACTGCCATTCTGAAACTTTCAATGTAGAAGTATTTCTTTAAAATAATTCACCCAGGTAACAATCGTGCGACGCACGTCACCCGCATTGTGTGATTCTCATGCTGTGCGTGCGAGATTCGAGATAGTGTCCATTTCGCCATCATTGAATGACGGGCACGTAGCTGCGTGCGTTATGACTCTCATTTCGCGATCACGTATGACTTAATAAAATGTAAGGAAAATGCAACGCACGTGTGAAGGTATTTTAAAGGCAATAGTTGTTAAAAATCTTAAACAAATAATGATAATAATATATTATTGACTTTTTAAATTTATAAAGGTTAAATTTCCAACAAATATGAAATTATGGTATCAAAGATATCTTCCTTGCGCTGAAAAAATAAATTAATTAATAAAAAATAATAATATATCATTGACTTTTTAAATTTATAAAGGTTAAATTACCAACAAATATGAAATTGATATGAAAGATATCTTTTTTTGCGATGAAAAAATTAATAAATTAAGTAATAAATAAATTATTTAATTAAGGCCATGTGACGAGTGGGTCACATGACCAGATTCCTAAGTTACCGACACCTTTTCTGCTTCCCAACTTATTTTCAAACGAAACGCCACATCGAGTTGAAAATTTGAGAAACTAAATAAGAAGCACTAATAAACATGTGTCTGGTCCTAAATTTTTAGAATGATGAAAAAAGTTTTTTGTGTAAAAAATTTTTTTTTGCTTTTTTCATAATTATAAAAATTAATGACCAGACACATGTTTATTAGTGCTTCTTATTTTGTTTCTAAAATTTTCAACTCGATGTGGTGATTAGTTTGAAAATAAGTTGGGAAACAGAAAAGGTGTCGGTAAGGTAGGAATATGGTCACGTGACCCACTCGTCACATGGCCTCAATTAATTATAAAAAAAATAATTTTAATGATATATTATTGACTTTTTCAAATTTATAAAGGTTCAATTTCCAAAAAAATATGACATTGATAAGAAACATCTTTCTTCAGATGAAAAAAAATTAATAATTAAATAAATTATTTAATTAATTAATAATTTAAAAAATAATATTAATAAGATATTATTGACTTTTTAAATTTATAAAGGTTACATTTCCAACAAATATGAAATTGTTATCAAAGATCTCTTTCTTGCGGTGTCCAAAAGGGAATCACATTCCTGCAGAAATACTAAAATGTTTGCCGTGAAAGTAATTGAATCGCATTTCATTGTTACAATTAAAAGATCAAAATGAAAATTAATTTCCGTAATATTATTAATTTATATTATTATTTTTAAATATAAATAGTACATCTGAAACTTTATTATTATATTATAATATTATGTAATACACACATAATTACAAAGAAGATTTATGCATATATGATTAGAGTTGTTACTTTTTGAAATAAAAATTACCAATAGCATTTACAAACTTGAATGCAGCGCGCGCTTAGCCGAATGAATAGGTAGTCTGTGACGTAGGGCTAAAGCCTACTTAGTAAATGCATACGCCATCTAACGGCTTTAAGCATACATGCTCAAGTCAAATAGGGACTTACGTTACCGGTAATA
>NC_046657.1:92737937-92750618 GCF_010883055.1 Belonocnema kinseyi | reverse complement strand
GCATTGCCATAACTGCCAGAAAACTGGAGGATCCCTGAGGAAACGGTTTCTTCCCTTAGAAATCCACGTAGCCGTGGAAAGAAATCTCTGCTTGCCAAAAAATGTCCCTTGTGTAGTGATGAGTGCTTTTCCTTCGAACATCTGGGAGCATGTGTCGAATGTTCTCAGGCTTCTATCGGTTTCGAACATTTTCTGAAAAATTCGCGATTTATCAAACTAGAATATATAACCAGTGTAGACGTAACAAGTCAAATGACGCAAGATCGGAGGCTGATTTGACCAACGAATTGACCGTCGAGTTGCATGTTTTCAAATTTAGAGTGTTGACATATTTCGACCCGGCAACAGCTCTCGAGTTTTCTTTCGGGTTTATAAATAATCATTGAATACGTGCTGGTGCTATTTGGTCTATTTTCGTCATCAGTGTAACTTGTGCATGGTAAGTATTTAAATTTTTAACTGAATACTTCTAAACGTGCTTTTTTCTTTGTGCGCTTTTTGTGATTACTAACCTCAATTCCTAACCTCAGGCCTCGTACTCAGGACCTACATTGAACTTTACTTTTTAAGCATTTTGGCAGTGTAATAACCTAATATTTAAAATTTTTAAAAAATGAACTTGATTCATGTAAAATCTTATTCTTTTTTTACAAATTATCAAGATTCCTATTTATGTATGGTAATTAAGCTTCACAATACGTCTTTTCCTTACTCCCCTATTCCTCTTTTTTTCGTTTTTCCACCCATGCAAACTGAATTCATAGAACCCAATAAGAAAATATAATTAATAATTTCTGGTTAAAAGTTTTTTAATTTAAGCTGAGAGTCTACTATTTAAGTTTTGCTTAAGAATTCATCTTTTTTAGTTAAAATTTTTATTATTTGGTTCAAAAGTGAATTATTTTGTTGAAAATTGAACAATTTGTTGAAAAAGTCATACTTCTTGGTTCAAAATTATACAATGTAATTTTTTATCCTTACTTGAGTAACACATTTTTTTTAGTTGAAAATTTAACAATTTTGTTAAATATTCATATTTTTGGTTTAAAAACTCATCCTTTCTTAAGAAATTTTATCTTTTTTGGTTAAAAATACAACTATCTGGTTAAGCACTGATCTTTTTCGGTTGAAAATTAAATTTTTGTTGAAAACTGAACGTTTTTGTAAACAATTGATATTTTCGACTCGAAAATTCAATAGTTCGGTAGAGACTTGAACTATTTGGCTGAAAATTTATGTACTTTGTTGAAAATTCCCCTTTTTTGGTAGAAAATCAATTTCTTGTGCTTAAAAATGCAACTGTTTGGTTGAAAATAATCTGTTTTAGTCAAAGATTCATATATATTGCTGAAAATTTTTTTATTTTTTTGTTAAATCCAATTATTTTTTCTTTAAATATCAACTAATACCTTTTTCGTGGAAAAATAATCATTTTCAGTGAAAAGTTCAACTGCTTTCTTAAAAGTTAATTTTTTTGCTTAAAAATTTATAATTTTAGTTATAAATTTCTTTACTTTTTTGGTTAAAAATTAAATTGTTTAAAATAAAAATTACTTATTTGTATTGCAAATTTAACTGATTGGTTAAAAATGCTCTTTTTTGTTCAATATTGATTTGTGGTTGATTTTGAAGTAATCCATCCAAATTATTACATTTTCCAAAATAGGTTTTTCAATTTTCACTAATCAAAGGAGAATTTAAATTGAATGATATTTTCTAAAAATGTTCATTGTTTTATTATCAGGTATTATATTTTAATAACATACGGTCTATTATTCATACCTATAGTTTCCTATAAATAATCCCTGATGAGGAAGCCTAAATTGGCTTTGAAACATGTTGGTCCCCGAGTAGTATAAAAAATACGGAGAAAGAATGAGAGAAGAGTGAGAAATTGGTTTTTGGTTGACTCTTTCCCTTTTCTCCCTCTTTTGTCTTTGTTATAAGAATGTCTCTAATGAGCCGGAAAGGAGGAAGTTTTGTAAGTCTGATTTTTGATTTATGAATTCTTTCATACTCTGATTTTAATGCATTTAATGATTCATATGAAAGCAAATTTCATTTCATATCTTAAATAAAAAATATTTATCTTCTCGGCTTGAAACTCCAACTCTTTTGTACAAAATCCATATTTTCGGCTTGAAAATTCAACAGTTTGGTAGAAATTTGAAATATTTGGTTGAAAATTTATGTATTTTGTTAAAAATTCGCCATTTTTAGCAGAAAAACTATTTTTTTTTAGTTAAAAATGCAACTATTTGGTCGAAAATTAATCTCTTTTAGTTGAGGATTAAGTATTTTGTTCAAAACTCGTATTTGTTGGTTAGATATAAATATTTTTTTTAAATTAAATTCTTTTTTGCTTAAATGTCAACTTTCACATTTTTCGTAGAAAATTCATCTTTTTAGGTTGAAAATTGAACTTCTTGGTTCAAAGTTGAACTACTTTCGTAAAAGTAAATTTTTCTGGTTGTAGATTCATAATTTTAGTCGAAGTTTCGTTTTTTCGATGTTAAAGATTAGTTCTTTTTTAATGAAAATTGAACTGTTTTGTTGAAAATTTGCCTTTTTTTAAATTGAACTGTTTTTTTTTAATTTTAAATTAAATTCTTTTTTGCTTAAATGTCAACTATCACATTTTTCGTATAAAATTCATCTTTTAAGGTTGAAAATTCACTTTCTACTTTCTTAAAAATTAATTTTTTGGTATTAAGATTTATAATTTTAGTTGAAATTTAATTTTTTTGTTGTTAAAGATTAATTTTTTTAACTGAAAATTTAACTGTTTTATTGAAAATTCAACTTTTTTGCAGAAAATAACCAAATATAAACTAAAAATTTCCTTCCAAATCCGAAAATAGAGATACCATCATTTTTTTTTATTTGAACAGGTGCCGGTTTTGACTTGAAGTTTCTCGTGTCAAATTCATGGGAAAAATCACTTTTTTGAGTTTTTGAAATAATTTTGTAGGGTTTGGAAATATGTGACGGGACAGTATAGAGGCTTGTAGAGATTTATCGAACTAAGAATTGCACGTACCAGACATATGGGTTTGACACCCTTAAAACACCCCCACGAGTCCCTGAAAACTACCCTTAAAACCAAAAATGTCAATTCTTCATGAAATCGATCTTTGAACATTTTATTCTCGTCTTTTTTTTAATTAAAATTATTTATATTGGTCTAGTGGAATATTCATCAAAATTTGTTAATTAAATTTTAATTATTTAAACAAATGGAATTTGTTTCAACAATTTTTTTTCGAAAATTTGTTGTTTTCTTAATAATTATTACTATTGATCTAGTGAAATATTTATTAACATTGGTTTATTAACTTTAAATTATTTAAATAAATGGATTTTTTAAAAATGTTTTTTGAAAAAAAATTTTATCCAAAATTATTAATATTTCTTTAGTAGAATATTTATCAACATTGTTTGATTAGACATACGAATTAGTGACTCAATTCACCTGGCTAGGTGATAAAAGTCAAAAGGCATTCGGAGACACTAGAGTGTCTTATATTTTTTACAGTATGTTTTTCCTTTTTCTTTTAAAAGATGTATCAGTTATTGCAAATTTCTAGAATAACCTTTACATTTATTTTTCAGCGGCTGCCAAAAAGTGTCCTTGCTTCCCGGGCCCACGAGATATCAAGGAGTTCACTACGCAGATGAAGGAGGTATTTAGAACTACAAAACAAAGATATCGCAACAACTCCAAGAACAACCACGGCCAGCCCTTAGAAACTGCGAAGGCACAGGAAGGAGGAGAGAGGCTGACACGAGAGGAATTGAATTGGCTGGAACTGAAGGAAGAAGAGAATTTAAACTATGATGGAGATAAGGAATATTTAAGCGATTAGTAGGGATTAGAGTTTCGATAAGTTTTCGTAAGTGTTTTGCAAAAAGAAATTTTATTTTCGTTGCTCGTTGTCTACTTGAAAAAGTGGATGCACTCATTTTTGGACGTAATTTTTATCAAATTCGCGAAATCAACTTAAAATGTATTGCCAGTGTTGATAAATATTGTTTAATTTTGTTTAATTATTTTTATTTGTATTCCCTACAAATTAATAATTGTTCAATTTCTATTTACACATAAAAAATTTCATTAAAATCTTTTAAAATATTCGCTTCAAATTATTATTTTTTAAATAAAATAAAACTTTTAATTTTCCCATGAATCTTAAGAAAAATTTTTTATTATGTTGAAACCTTGCAAAATCTTCAAAAATCGACATTTTGTTTGACATTTTTTGGAATCTTTTCAAATTTTAAATAATTTTTTAGATTTTTACAAAACTTCTAAATATATTTCAAAATGACTCGATTTTTTCCTAAAACTTTTAATAAATCTTGCAAAATAAAAAAAATTGTCTTAAAATCTTCCACATTGTTTTTGAACAATTTTGGAGATCTTTTGAAAAGTTTTTAAATATTCCGTTAAAATTAATTTTTAAAAATCACTTAAAATTTTCCTAGGAATCTCAAGATAATTTGTTTATTATATTAAAACCTTTCAAAATTCTTAAAAAGCTTCCAAATTTTATTTCGAAATCTTCGAAAATCTATACATTTTGTTAAATTTTTTTTTTAATCTTTACAAGTTTTAAATTCCGTTTAAATCTTAAAAAACTCTTAAATATCTCTTAAACTTACTCCATATTTTTCTAAATGAATAATGATTCAACTGCTATTTTTATATCAAAATTCAACAATTTAACTTACAAATACAAAATTTTGAAAGTAGAACAATTAAAATTGTGACGTTCATTCAAGGTGATTCAAGGCTTTCCATTTTAAACAATTCACATGAAAATTGTTTAGTTTTGAATATTTGATTGATACTTGATCCTTTTACATAAATAGTCATACATTGCTAAATATTAAAAAATAATCTTTTTCTTAATTACATTTTTTTAAATTTAATGGGTTAAAAATGAAATATTTTAGACTGAAACAACATTTAAATAGAATTTGAAATTTCATAAAAGCGTTTAATTATGAATCTAATAATTTGAAATTATTCAAAAATTGAAAATAGTTTGTACAGTTTCAATCATTCGTTTACATTTCTTTAACCACTAAGGCTTTCGAATAGAAACAGTTCAATTTTTAACGTTAAAATCTAAATTGTTCAATATGACCAGATTTAGAATTGACCTGCAAAATAAATTATTATTTAATTCTTAATACTTGAAATAAAGTTCAATTTTGAAAATCATAAATCATTTTATATTTACAGTTGATCAACTTAACATGATTTTTGTCAACAAATTTTAATTTCAAACGCTATTAGTTTTTACTTGTTTAAAATAAACTTTTCTCCGTCTTTTATTGCGTCCACTTTTTCAAGTAGGTGCATTATCTAATAATTATTAATTGATACTGGAAATGTATTGCCCGTTGGCAAATGAAATAATTAAAAGTCTGACTACGATTAAGATATTCTGTTTTCGTTGCTCATTGCTATATACAATTATAAATTTATATTTTAAGTTTATTGCCCGTTGGCATGAAAAATAGAAATTTGTTAATGTGCTGGAGATAAATTATAAAAAAGGTATTCGTCCATTGTAAAAATAGATGAAAACGACGTTACAATTATTTTAATAATTAACTAGACTCAAAAGCGTAACTCCTCACTGCAGATAAAACTATTTGAAGGAAAACTAAATGTCTGACTACGATTAAGATAAATGAAATCTCGAAGGCTTTTTAATTGATATGTTATGCTTGTTCATCGTTGATTGTTTAAACAAGTTTTTTATAACAAAAACAGTATTTATGAAGAAGAAAAATACTGTAAAATATGTTTTGGAATGTTTGTACCAGGGCAAGTCTTTTTTCGCTTACACTTTTTTTGTACAATTAACCGTTCTCAGGTTATAGCGTTTGGAATAATTAAAGTTGTACTAAACTCGACATATTTGCTAAGGATAAAACACGTACACAGACAGAAAAACAAATTTTGATCGAAGTAAAAGTTGTTTATACGCAAATTTTAAACAAAACTATTTTGAACAACTATTTGTGCAATATTCCATACATTGATGAAAAAAGGCTATTTTTTAAATATGTTCATAAAAAAAGTTTTATTTCGATCTCAAAATTTCTTTTTCTTATCTCTAGTACGTGCCTTGAAAATGAATTTGCCTTTTTTCAAAAATTTTTAGTCAGACAAGTGCTGAGATATCTCTCTGCAAATCTGTAAGTTTTAGTGCAAATTTAATTGTTTATAACGATATAATAATTTGAGAACGGTTAATCGTACAAAAAAAGTGTTATCGGAAACATCGATTTTTCTTTGATCAAACGTTCTAAAACATATTTATAAAAAAAATTCTTTATAAATACTGTATTTGTTTAAAAAAACTTTAAAAAAATTACCGACCAACTTTCTGAAAATGTAAATTAAACTGATTCAATTTTAGACTTCGCAATTTATTATATATTAACTGGCGGCTGGATTATTAATAGAGAAAATGTATTATTAAGAATGTTTACGTATAAACATTTTACGTACTGGTTATAGTAATTGTTTAATAAATTTTTTGACAAATTAATTACTTTTCTTTTATTTCCTACTAATAATAGTAATATAAATGTGAATGTTATTGGAAAATCAAAATGTGCAAGCGATATGCGACGCAAGTCGTGATTATCATAACGTGCAAGCGATATGAGCCTCAATTGATGACACATTTGTCTCATCAGGTGAGATCACATTGTGCCGATTGATCCACACATATGCGTGCGAATAGGCCATCATTTTGCAAGCATTTTGTTATCTGGGCAGGTTTGAATGACTTGTGATGTTGCAGTTTGGCACCATCACAATGATCTAGTAATAAAGTAAAACTTTCTAAAAATTATACGGAAGTTAGACACCTCGAGTAAAATTCGGCACTCCATGACTGCGTTTTGTAAATTTTTAATTTTAAGATGATTTGATTTCGCCTCGTATTTTTTTTATGTATATAGCAATTGTTAGGACTTTGCGGTCTTGAGCGGGAAGGCTCAAGAATATCTACACTCCGTGGCGTCTTGGATTAGGATTCACTGCCACCCCTTTTAGTGAGATAAATGAAGTTCATTTACTCCCTTCAGGCTGACTGGTATTTTTTTTTTGTTCCGTTTGGCTTCAAGGACACCTACATACCCAAGACTCGTTCCTGGCGAGGATGGACCATGGGAGAATTACGGAAAATTCATATTTAAAAGGTAATTGCGCTCAATTGAAGCACCAACAATACTAATTTTATGGGTGAATTGACCACAAAATCTATCGTTAAGGGTTATTCTTATTATACAACCTAAGAATAGACCCAGGGCGAAATGACCACAAAGTCCGCCAGTGGACAGGCATTTCCGGCAAATTTATCTAACATGAGAAATATACAATTATTAACGCCTGTATATTTCTGAATATCGTTCGAGGGTTGTTGGAAAGCATCCCCTGCAATCGCAGTAACGTTCCGTTCGCCAATCATCAGCCAGGAATCAGTCATCCCTTATCGGCCTCACGTTCTGTGGTTCGAAGTCAACACGTGGAAGATTTCGCGCCTAAGGAGAATGGTCTACTAGTTGGAAGGCAGGAAGTGAGGAGAAGGAACAACAGCGAAGCAGACCAGTGGCGTGTGGCATCTTCGATCTCTCTCTTGACCGCAGAGATTCATAGTAAAATTAGATGCGTTAATTTCTCTATCTCTCCTCCCCGCTCTTCTCTAGTATCGCTTGTATGCTCGGGGTGTCAACCATTACGTTAATTTATTTTATTTTTCATCCACTTCTGCTGATTTCCGAGGAAGGATTTTAATTCTCTTAGTGACTCAGCTGAGTCTTTTATTATCTGTTCATTGGTTAATCCCAAAATTTCAATGACCCTTGGCTGGATCACTATGTTAAGTAACTAGTTTTTCTTTTAATGGAGTACCGACCCGTGTTAACTCTTCGCTCTGTTTCTGCGATTATGTGCCTTAAACCAAAAAAAAAAACATGAATTATGGGAGTTTCTTCGTGTGCTTTCCCTTTTTTTTAATGTGACTATTATATAAAACCCCCTGTGCCGACCCGTGTTATCTCTTCGCCCAGTGCTTTCTTAGTTTTGTGACCTATGGATTATTTAATGCTTTCTTCGCCTGCTTTTCTTGTATGATGTGAGTATACCGCCTTTAACCCCTGTCTCGACCCCCTTTCTCGTATAACCACCCGACCTTTACCCAGCATTTTCTCGTTTCCTAGTTTGTTATAACTTAGTTCTCAGTTAATTTGTTAAGTGTAATAAAAGTTACTTTTCTTTTCTCCCGTTTTACCGGATTTATCGTAGTTTCTCGATCTACTACTTTTTCGAATTCACTCTTCTAATCTTATCTCGATGTTCCCTTCATATTGCCGGAGCGTTATTTTATTTTGTATTCGAACTTGTTTTCTTACCGCTGTAACTGTCTCTTTTGTTTGTCATTATATTTATTTTGCTTTAAACTATCTTGCCAAATTTGATTTGAATGACCTCCCCCCTCTACCTAAGGACTGAGCGGGCCTATTCTAAGGCACTTTGCACCTTATTCGACTGCGAATATAATAGCTACGTGATAATTGGCGCCCAACGTGGGGCGGCGCTTTCAGGTTATGCTGGAAAGCAAAAATGGTCCTAAAAATTTGGCAAGATTTTTCTTGGTATAAATTTTAGAAATTCGAAAATTTTTAAAACTAATTTGGATAAATTAGTTAAGAATTGTTATATCCGACATTTACGTGAAACTGAGATACAATTTTACATTTACCAAATTCAAAATTTTCATTTCAAGCCTCAATAGTTCTTCGATATTTCGTTCAAAGTTTTTGAAATTTTTTATAATTCAAAAAATTTTTTGGTTTTCAAAATTTAAAATCTCTTTTCAGGCCTCATCGATATTTTGTTCAAAATTTTTGAAATTTTTCATAATTTAAAAATTTTTTGGGGTTTCAAAATTCAACATTTTCTTTTCATTTCCCGATAATTTGCCAATATTTTATTCAAAATTTAAAAAATTTTTCATAATTAAAAAAATTTTGTGGGTTTCAAAATTCAACATTTTTTTTCAGGTCCGGATAACTTACCAATATTTTATTCAACATTTTAAAATTTTTGAAATTTTTCATAATTTTTTTATTTTTTTCGTTTTCAAAATTTGAATTTTCTTTTTACGACTCGATAATTTACCGATATTTTACTCAAAATTTTTGAAATTTTTCATAATTTTTAACATTTTTTTTGAATTTTAAAATTTTAAATTTGTTTTCGGGTTTCGATAATTTAACAATATTTTTACTCGAAATTTTCCATAATTTTTTTTTTTTTTGATTTCGCAATTTAAAATTTGTTTTCGGGTTTCGATAATTTAACTTTTTTTACTCGGAAGTTTTGAAATTTTTCATAATTTTGAAATTTTTATAGGTTTCACAACTTAAAACTTCTTATATAAATTTTCTTTTCAGGTCTTGATAATTTACCAATATTTTGATCCAAAACTTGGCAGTATTTTATTTTATATTTCGAAGATTTTGAAAAATTGATTTATTGATGAGAAATTAAGGAGCCTTATTTAATATTTCTAAATGACTATCGTGATCAAGTTTTATATTTACAAAATGAAAAACTCTCTTTTGAGGTATTGAAAATTTGGTTAGATTTTTATTTTTTTTTTAAATCAGAAATATAGGAAATTAATTTCGTTTAAGAAATTAAGAAGTGTCGTTCAATTGACTTAAATGAGAATTTAGAGATAACATGGTGTATTTATAGAAATTAAGATTTTTTTCAGGTTACGAGTAATTAGCAGGATTAAAGTTATAGATTGGAGAGTTTAAGAAATTAATTTCGTTCCAGAAATAAAGAAGAGATGTTTAATAGATTCGTAAGATAACTTAGAGAAAAAAGTTTACGCTTATGAAGTTTAAAGTTCCGTTTCCAGGTCTTAAAAATTTGTCAAGAATTTTTATTGTTCAATTTGGAGAAATTTTAGAAAATTAATTAGGGTTAATAAATTTAAAAGTTTCATTTAGTGAATTGAAATAAAAATTTGAAGGTAAAATTTCACATTTACAAAACGTGAATTTCTTTAATTTTTTTTAACGATTAGAGTACCGAACATTTGGCAAGTTTGAGTTTATAAAATGTGGAATTTTGGAAAATCCATTTTAAAAAAATATAAATTTTAGTAGTTTGGTATCATATAGTTCTGCTCTTTCTCTTTAATTTTAGAGTCGCAGAGTTCAATTACAATTTTTCTTTACCAAGTTACGCCAATTTGAAATTACGGCAACATGGTTTTGTTGTTGGAAAGTGGAGGGTCATTTCCGAAGTAATTTTTTACGTAGAATCCGAATCCGGGGTAAGAATTGGCCCATCACGTCAGGATTTTAATATATTTGAGGTTATGTACTCAAAAATGGCGTTTTTGGCTACTTTTGAAGTTATGTACAGAAGACACCAAATTTTTTGGGATTTCAGCAACCCCGAACACCCCCAAGTACAAATTTTCTAGATAAAACACCCAGTAGAAAATGTCTGCCTCAAAGTATTTAAAGCAAATGCTCAAGACATAATGGGGCATATCTCGTCATTTCAAATTAGCGTAACTTGGTAAAGAAAAATGATAATTGAACTTTGCCACTCTCAAATTAAAGAGAAAGAGCAGTAATATATGATACAACTAAAGAAAAAATCCCAAAAAATGTGGTGTCCTCTGTACATAACTTCAAAAGTAGCCAACACGCCATTTTTTGGGTACACAACCTCAAATATCTTAAAGCCCTGACGCGATGGGCCAATTCTGACCCCGGATTCGGATTCTACGTAAAAAATTACTTCGGAAATGACCCTCCACTTTCCAACAACAAAGACACTATATATTTTTCCTTCTCTTGACACCCTAAAAAATTAAGTTTACCTCAATTTAAATTAAATCCTGGGAAATGGAAATAATTGTCTTAAAATCTTTCATATTTTTTTTAAACAATTTTGAAATCTCAAAAATATTAAATTATTATTTCAAAATGAAATATTAACTGCTTAAAATTTTCTCATAACTGTTTAAAAAAATTTAATCTGAAAATCTTGCGAAAGTATTAAGACGCTTTTATTGTTCTAATTCTTAAAATAAGTTTCTTCAATAATTTTATCTTACTTATCTCTTTGAAAATATAAAAAAAAGATTACCCAGATGTAAAAGAAGAAAACATTTTATCCTTCCTAAAAACTAAAAGAAAAAATTACTGCACAACATAAAATACTTAATTTAAAAAAAAAAGTTATAATTGAATCTTAATCTAGTTCGATGTTGTGAAAAAATAAGTCATCTAACAATTAACTGATTTTTTCATAAATGATAACATAAAAAGTATTAAAAAATCATTTTCATTCAAACATAGAAATAATGTGTACTCTACAGTTTCTTTTGATATCACATTCATTTTTGACAATTTGTTTTATTGTTAACTTTTGATACTAATTTTTAAAAAAATCAAACGTATTTTTATATGATTTGAAAAATTGAATGCAAATACAATTTCAGTACATCAGAATAATTTGAAAAATTATTTAATTGACATAATATAATTGCAAATATAAATTAACTTTTAATATTCAAATTATACTCAATATTCCATTATAGAACCTTTAAGTCAATAATTAAATTATGTTACTTCAATTTCAGGAACTAAGTTTTAATCTTTATTTACTTTAATGATCAGAAAACGTTAATTAGCTAATAATCAATTGACCATTTTACAACAGAAAAACCATATAAATATAATTTTGTTATAAAACATTCAAATAACGTTAACTTTGTATATTCTTCTTAATTAGAACTTTTATTTAATCTTAAACTTTTAAACTAATTCCAGAAAATGTCACTTTTAATTGAATCAGTTGATAATGAATTAATCAGTTCATAAAATAAAAAATACGTCCGCGAATCGGGCGCATTCTTAAAGAGCGCGCGCGGCTCGCTAGTTTAAGCGCGCCTAGGGCGCGCTACTGTTGGTTCATGCGCTTCGCGCTCGATAATATATTTATCTCGCGCTCCGCGCTCGGTAGTGTATTTACCTCGCGCTCGGTCTTTCCATTACCCTCCATAGTTGTGCACAGACCACAATGCGAAATTTTCTACATTCTAAGTTAATAATTATTATCCCTGCCGATGAAAACGCACTGAAAAAGCAAAGAAAACGCTCTGGTTAGTGCGTACTCAGTGCTGTTTCTTCAGCACTACCTGTACCGCTAGTTTTCAATGCCTGGGTTCCCCTTCAAGTGTCCATTTAAATTTTTAAAAGGCTATTTTCACACAATAAATCTAGTCTGTGAGGTCTTTGAAAAGGTTTGTCAGTAGTGTGTACTATAGTGTTAGTGAAGATCAGTGTGCCTATACCAATGCGACTAGGCTACCAATCAGACCAGCTGAAATGGATTAAAAATAAAAATTTTACATTTGTACAATTTTGAAATTAACTATAAGAAGGTTAGAAATTCAGAATCTACGGGTTTCAATTAAGTCAGATATCTAATTTTTTCTTTTGCATGTTGAAAATTGGAGTAAATATAACGTATCTCGTAAATGGAATGACATACGCCAAAACAGAAAAACATTTTTTAATTCAACTTAAAAGCAGTATATTAGTATACAAGTTATAATT
>NC_046657.1:92729808-92737837 GCF_010883055.1 Belonocnema kinseyi | reverse complement strand
TGAGAAAATTCATAAATTAAACAAAAGTGTAAATAATTTGAAGAAAATTCTAAAACGGGAGGCGATTTGGTTGCGGCCAGATACTGTAAATAACTCTGCCCGAGCGGTACGTGACGAATACAATAGGAACATTATATGACCGTCCCTTTACTTCTCAGTGCGTTTTAGATGCTGAAAATCGGCACAAACAGCAACTGAATAACGCACTGGTGGCCCAGTACCGTTTGCCAGTGTGTACCTTGGTCTGGTACTGCTTATTCTGATATTGCAAAATAATGTTCACATTTTATGTTTCCTGATCCTAATAGGGCCTAATAGGAATGAGAATGTAAAAACATGAAACAATTATTTTCATCGAAACATTCAAATAATGTTTACATTATGTGTATATTCTCCTTTAAATTTTGAAACAGCATTTCTATACGTCTAATTTATTATCAACCTTTGTCACTAACTAAAACGAATATGAAGAAAATGTAAAGAACATTATTAGCTAATAATGAATTAAATGGTTCACAACATAAAAAGCATCAAATAATTTATTTCACTGATTTTAAATTTTATTTACAAAATTTTCATTTTTTAGTGACTTAATATTAATTTAAAGGAAAAAATTTTAAAAATTTTACATATACTTGTGAAAATTGAATGAAAATATTAATCTTAGAACACCAGCATAATTCCGAGTAATTACTTAATTGAAATAGAGGTACTTTAAAAATAAATTGATTTATATTATGCAAATCATATTCAATGTTCCATTATATAACCTACAACTAAATAATTAATTTATTTGTTACTTATGTTACTTAAGTTTAAGATAATAATTTTTAATCTTTATTCAATTTAATGTTCGAAATAAAAATATTTACCTTATCTCAATTAGTCATTTTACAAAATAAGAAACATTAAACTATAATTCTCACTAAAACCATTAAATAATTTTTAGTTATTGCATTTTTTTTAATTTGAACTTTCATTACTAAAATTATTCTTTATTAATAAACTCGTAAACTAATTCCAGAAAATATGAGTTTTGTTAAAATCAGTTGATAATTAATTAATCATTTCACAACATAAAAAGCATTGCACAATTATTTTCATGAAAAAATTCAAATAATTTTTATATTATATTCTCATTCAAATTTGAAATTGCATTTCTCCACATTTAATTTATTAATAAACTTTCTAACTAAGTTTAAAAAAATTAAAATATGGGTACATATAATTTAGAAAATTGAATTTAAATACTCATTTCACAATATCGAAAGCACCAAAAAAAATTATATAATTGTAATACAAGTATTTAAAAAAAAAAAATCCGCCCGGTTCGCGGGCACATTCTCAAAGTGCGATTCGCGTGCGGCTCGCTTCGCTAGCTAGTTTGAGTGCGTCTAGGGCGCGCAACTGTTGGTTCTCGCGCTTCGCGCTCGATAATATGTTTATCTCGCGCTCTGCGCTCGGTATTTGTATTACCCTCCACATTTGTACACAGACCACAATGCGCAATTTTCTACATTCTATGTTAAAAACTATTATATCAAATGTCTATTACCATTTTTTTTGTGTACCTTGGTCTGGTACTGCTTATTCTGATATTGCAAAATAATGATCACATTTTATTTTTTCTGATCCTAATAGGGTCCTGCTGTGGTTGTTTAATCATTTTCCCTTTTCTTAAGTGAAGCTGAAAACTTTTTTTTTAATTTGTCATTAAAAAAGGTTCTCAAAGTACCTACGGCCTTGACGATTACATTCTCATTGCGATAATCGCGCTTCGCGCTTAACAGTTAGGTTATGCAGGCTCTAATTTTTTTAAATTTTGGGCGAATGAAAAAATTCGGCTAGAATAGTTTTTAAATATATTTGGTATCTAGTGAAAATTTTGAATGAAATTTTTGGATCTAAAAAAAAATTAAATTTTTCTATTTTTTGAAAATTTTGAAAAGTATATAACTTTTATAATTTTTATCAAAATTAAAAATTTTATTTGGATAATTTGTCAGTCTTTTACCTATCTATAAGAAACTTTGACAAAAATTTTTATAATATTAAGAAAAAAAATTTGAAAATTGTAAGATTTCGCCTCCAGGCGCAACTAATGGAGGTTACGAGTTTTTATATAAAGGATTAAAATACCTTTGTTGAAGCGAAATGAGATCCAGTCGAAAGTAGGGTTAGGAACCCGTTTTTGTACAGAACGACCATGGAGAATATAAATAAGGAGATCAAACTAGTGGAACTGAAAATGAACACTTTTCTGTTGCTAGAAGTACGCACACAAACATGTGCAAAATCACACTCACGTATAGTTCAAAACTTCCCGAGCGTAGCGTGCCAAGCGCACTTAAAAAATATATGGCCGCCGATGTGAACGCGAGTCAAATATAAATAAATAATGATTGAATAATTAATAGTTTGTCAATAAAGGCAAGGATGTTAAAATTAAAAATCACTGTTTAAAAGCGAAAATTTCCAATGAGTATGGTTTCACGTGTATAGTGTACAAGACTTTCAGAGTTGTGTAAGTTGTATGTTTATTATTTTTGTTACGAATGCGTCTAATATCTGTCGCACGCATAGTGTTGGTAAAAGTAATCTGATATTTCATAAACATACTACCTACCTCTTCCATGGCGAATAATTTTTTATTCCAGAAACATTTCACAAAATCCTGTCTGATGATTAACTATTTAATTGTTCAAGCGACCTGTCAAAACAAAACAATGGAGGCGGCCATATTTTTTTAAGTGCGGTTGGCATGCCACGCTCGGAAAGTTTTGAACTATAAGTAAGTGTGGTTTTACACGGATGTGTGTGCGTACTTCTGGCAACAGAAAAGTGACCGTTTTTGGTGAAGTTTATGCATTACAGATTGGTCTCCTTATATCTATTCTTCATGAGAGCGACGCACGTTAACCCACGCAAATAAAAAAGGCGTATGATGTGAACTATAAATAGCGATCATAATAAACTCTTTGAAAAGTATTGTATTAATGTTTGACCTATAGTCTATTATTATTTTATTATTTGTTACTATTTATAAAATATTTCATATGATCATAATTTTAGCCCACGCCTATTTGTAAACTGAGTAAAATTTCTTTTGCAATCATAATTATTGCAAGAACTATTGTTTGTCAAATGTGTTAGTTGAAAAAAAAAAGATATAATGTCACATGTAATTTTATTTATTATTTATGTTTTTAAAACAATGCTTTAGTATAATTTAAAAATAAATAATCTATATCATGTAAATGTATTTATATAATTCGATATCAAGTTAGCGATTCTGAATTTAGCGGGGAACCAAAAATACAGCTGGTATCTAATATAGTACCTTCACACCACTGATGTTGATGTGTAATTTACCGAGTTTTTACAGCTTTCTCCGCAAATTACGTCGATTATGTAATTTACGTAAAAAACCCATGTGACGCGTCACTTCGCAACCCTGGATTTGAAAGAACACAACAGAACAGAAGTATGACAGCTCACAGCACTTTCACACTCATGTGACATAATTGTCAGCTTATTCACAGACACACCCAAGTTGTGATTATGAACAAAAGATGAGTGCCGCCCACAAAAAAACGGTATAATTTTTGTGCCACTAGAGATCTGTGAATTTTGTGAAAGAATTGATAGGTTAGAATCGTGGTGATGTCTACGCGAAAAAAGCGAGTTGCTGCAGTGTTTACGTCCTAGTACCGCTTTAAATGATTTACATTTCTATTCCGGTGGCACTAATGTTTATTTTTTCACAATAGACAGTCACTTTTTTACGTGAAAAAATAAAAATAATCCAAAATGATAGCCACAGAGCTTGGTTCTACGAATGCTGATTTGGTGAACGTGCAAGTTACAAACGAGAAAGCCCCTTTAATTAGAGGTAGGGGCTTTTTGCGAAGATTCACTAATATTTTTAGGCATGGAAAAATGCCCAATCCTACGGGAGATGGTTATGTAGAATTTAGCAGCTTGGGTACAGAGAGTACTCGAACTTTGGGAACTTTCGCTGGAGTTTTTAGTCCTGTCACTCTCTCCATGTTCAGTGCCTTGGTTTTTATTCGTATGGGTAAGTTTAAGATTTCATATAATTGCTGCTCCTGCAGTCCTTTGTTTGAAATATAATTTTCTAACACGTACCCTAAATTTTTCAACACTCTTTTTATTCGCTAAAAGTGCCTTATAGTACAGTTGCCAGTAATATGTCTTCTGTATGCACTAATAAGATGCCACTCGGTACCTTTGGTTTAAAATTTTCGATAAAGTCTCTTGTTTATGGATATCAAGGGTGCTCTTTCAAAAGCTTGGTCATTTTTTTAATCATTTTTATTGAAAATTTCATTATTTCTTAAATAAATTCTTTCTTCTAAAATTATATTTGGAAAGTTCATGGAAAGGGACTTTTATACATCATACATTTCTTCATTAAACTAACCGTTTTCGAGTCAGAGCGTTCTAAACAATTGAATTTGCACTATAATTGAGATTTTTGCGGCTTGATATACCGACATTTATCGAACCGAAAAATGTTTTAATGTTTTAATGTTCATAATAATCAATCAGAATCCTTGTTTTTTTAATTGGCTGTAAATTGATGTCTTTGGATAAGAGCAGTATGAAATTTTCAAAAAAATTCAGTTTGTAATTTTTAAATTTTCGATTTCGATACAATAATATATAAACCAATAAAGTGAAAAAATTGGCTATTAAAGCAATATGAATTTTGATCCTAAGATTTTAAAAGTGTTTAAAGGAACTTACTATTAGCTAAAATTATTGAAACTGCAAACATATAACATATATAATATGCATTTATATTTTATTTAATTATTATTAACCATTTTTATTAAGAAAATCTTTACTGGTATTTTCTCATAAACAAAATTGGGTTCGACTATAATTGCTAAACTTTATTATAAGAGTCTTAGTTGATAATAAAAAATTGGCATAAATAAAAAAATTAATTATTGTTGAAATTTGCCTAATTTTAGTAATTAATTTACGAAATTTATTGTTAAAAACAATCGAAACATGCTTTACAATAGTGTATTCTATTGTTTTTCTGAATTCGCTTATTTTCTTATTTTTTACATTTTACATAGATAGCTTCACAGACTCGTCAGTGTATATCTATCGCCCACAATATTTGTCAATACGAGAAAATGCGAGACTGAAGAATCTAGTAACAAAATTTGTTACTAAAAATTTACTAAAAATTTGTTACTAAAATTTGTTCCGAGTAATAGAATGTGGAAGTTCATAATCTCAAAGTGTCAAAGTTAGTTGTTGTCAAAGTTAGCTAATTTCGAGTAAATCATTGAAGAATTTTGATGGTCGAATTAGATGGGTTTTGAAAATCGTATTTGGATAGCGATTAAATTCCTATTTTTCAATTTTAAAAAGTGATAAAAACTTGCTCCCGCGATATGGAAAGACTGAATAAGAATAAAAAAGTTTTCATTCAAGAAAATTATTATGTTCCGGAAAATCAAAGATTTAGTGTGATGTTATCGCATTTTGACATATGGTTTTTCGTTGAAAGTTCAATAAAAAGAAGAAAGTTTTGTATTTCCTGAAGAATTAAGATTTTAGGTTGGAATTTGATTGTTTTTTTATTGGCTTTTCCTTTGAAAAAATAATTATTTTATTGTTTTACTACATTAAAAAACGTTTTGGAAAAGAAAGTTGGTCAGAAAAAGGTTTACAAAAATGTTAAGAGGTTAGACAATTAAAAAAAAAAGAAGATGAGAGACAGGTATCGAGAGACAGTCATTTGGTTTTGAATTGCCAATCTTTTTATTATTGTGTTAAAAATTTTGGTTATTTAGTTCTGTACTGCAACCCTTAAGTCTTAAATTTAGAAGTTTTTGTAAGTGAAAATACTAATCATATGAATATTTTATCAAATTAACTATTTTAAATAAGTGATGAACTAATAGAAAAATATTATTTTTCCAGGTTACATTGTCGGAAATGCTGGACTGCTGGTAACACTTCTGCAATTCGTAATAGCGTATGGAATTTTGGTATCTACGGTTACATCTGTTTGTGCTATTTCCACAAATGGGGCCGTTGAGGGAGGCGGAGCTTACTGTATCCTTATAAAAACTATATAAAATCGTATAAATAATTAATTCCTGAAAAGTTAGCAAATTTTTATTATTTATATTATTTTTTAAAATTTGTTTAATACAAAGAGAATTCTGAATTTTCCATTAACAATGCAATTAGTTATGATAAGTCGGACACTGGGTCCTGAATTTGGGGGCTCAATTGGAACCATTTTCTTCATGGCTAATATAGTATCAAGTGCTCTTTGCATTTCTGGATGCGCTGAAGGCTTTGTACAAGATTTTGGATCCAAGGGTGCCATAGTGAGCAGCAGCTTTATTTATGATGGAAGATGGTGGCATTATTTGTACGGTACCGTCATTAATACTACGAATTTACTGGTTTGTTTGATTGGAGCCGCAATGTTCGCCAAAACTAGCGTTATTATCCTGGCCATCGTCTGCATTTGTTTGGGCAGCGTATTTATCAGCTTCCTTGTAATCGGACCCCTTGAAGTAATTATATTAAATAATTTATAATGTTTGAAGGTGCTTAAAATTAAAAATTAAATTTATTTAGAGATTGTGTATAGATGGGATATCCTATTTTAATTGAGCGCACCTATTGGAGAACATTTTGTTTTTCAAGTGCTCTTATTCAAAATTGCATTTTCCTGATACATTTTGATTTAAAATGACATTTCTATTCTTATTTCATATAAATCATATGGATTTTGATCTAATTGAAAAAATCTGAGTTTAGACTAGAGGTATACAAAAATGAGTAAACATTAGAATTATCGGCATTCAACAGGTCCAGTTTCCTATGCCAAATAATTCTTCGGTAATTATCAATGCTTCTTACACCGGCATACTCGCATCCACCTTACAAGGAAATCTATACCCTAACTATAGTGTTGATTATTCAAGCGGAGGAGTGATGTCTGATTTTGCGAGTGTTTTTGGTGTTCTTTTCAGTGGTGTTACTGGAATAATGGCTGGCGCCAACATGAGTGGTGAGTAGACTAGTCCTTGTTTTTGGGTTTTTCGTTTTAGAGCTTGCTCTCTATTATATCATTCACAGTTTTGTTGCAATATCTAATTAAATATTATATGTGACATTCTGCGAAGAGAGGGACGTAATTCGTATTTTATAAATAAATTCGTATTTTTTTTCTTTCGAAATTCAAATATTAACACGTGCCACTGGGCACTTTAAAATCCCATTTGATTAACATGAGCGAATTTTGGATTTTCGAAAAATTTAACTCATGCTCGAGGGTTTCATCGAAACGTGTAAAGTTTTTTAGGATTTGCTGAGGACTGTCTACGAAATACAACCATACTGATGACTTTTATCATACGGATGACTTTTACTGATAGACAATTCGAATATATCCCATGACCTTTTTAAACAATTATTTATTATTAAAAAATGTAAAAAATAATCGCATTTTCAAATTGAAATGTAATATTTGGGCATTTTTTGGAGTAGTACATTTTTTTTTTAAAACATTATGTAATTATTTAAGCAATAAATGATTGTTTATTTACAACATTTCTCAAACTTGAGCCAGAGATTTCCTTTTTTTTCAAAATGGTATCCTATGCTGCTTTTTTTTTAAATAAATACATAATTTTTATATATTTCTTCTCATTTTTAACAATTCTCTTATTTTTTAAACAATTTGTATTTGCTCAAGCAGTTTTTTTGTCGACAACTTAAAAAAAATGAAATAAAATCCTACCATTATTTTTCTAAATGTATAGTGTATAGAAAAAATATATTAACCATTTTTTTATTCGTTAAATAAATATAATTTGCTTAAGCAATTATTTTTCCAACAATATTCATAAAATCGTAGTACATTCTGTTGAAAACGTCATGACATTGTTTAAACAATGTTTATTCGTTCAAGCAGTTTTTTATTAAAAAATGTGGATCAATAATATAAAAATATAACACAGAA
>NC_046657.1:92703902-92729708 GCF_010883055.1 Belonocnema kinseyi | reverse complement strand
GTAAGCCAGCTTGATATTCATAAAAGAGTTTCAAATGTTATAATGAAATATAATCTAAATTCATTTTATATGCAGTCTAATTATAGCGCTGATAAAAATAACATTATTTTTTGGCCAAAGACAATGTTTTGTTTCTGATATCTGGAAAGTGTTTTCTGTATTTGTTTACTATTTTTACTATGTACTATTTTATCCTCATTTCTCGTTATCGAGCAGTTAAAGTGCGATATTAGTTTAGCACCTCTTTCAGCAGTATCATTCACTACTGTTAAATGTTTTAAAATATTGCTAAGCCTCGCAGGTAATCTTCGTTCTGCATCCATTCTGATGCGTTTTCTTGAAGGAAAGATGTCGTGATTCCAAATTGCGAAAGGAAGTTACGTGAATTCGCCGTGATGAAGTGCTGAATTTCCTTGTCCAATAATTGCTTCATGCTTTTTGATTCCAGGCATTTCATATTTTCGTCACTTTAGATTTTTTCGTCAATTTCAAAATTGGCTTATCTTATGCTCTTTATTATTCAAATAATTATAAATTAATTGTACTAACTGTACAAAGTTCGCTAAATTAATGTTTTGATTGTTTTTATTATTATAAATTACCAAAAATCAAGCACTTCTTCCTTATAAATGTTGTTCAGAGAAAATTGTGAAACTTGAATCATAATTTGCATTAGTGAATGTACTTTTCACATTCTCATCAGAGAAGGTATTAGATTTGTGTTAAATCCCCCCCCCCCCCTCCTCAGTTTTTGTCAAATATCCACGATAACTTGTGAAAAAAAATTGTATTAGATTGGCCTTTGGTACACTCTTTTAGTGTCCTAAACTAAAGGTCAAGTTCGTTAGCCAGCCATTTTGGATAAAAATTCAAAAAGTGAGTGCATTTTGAATATTTTTGAGACCGCTTTTTTTTTATTTAAAAATTCTCTGTACGGATATTCATAGTATTCAAAAATACAAACATTTTATACCTTGATGACTTATTTTCACAAAGTCAAAAATTACCAGAGATAAAGAATTCACAAAATTCCAAAACACACGAAAATTAACATTTTAAGCTAAATAACGCACGATATGGAGAAAAGTCAAGAGAAGAAAAGTTTTCTTTTGAATGCGCTACACGATTATCATAAAAACTGGTTGAGTTTCGGTAGTAAAATAAATTGACAAAGTCTGGGTCACTTAGGTTAGCGATATAATTTATACGTTGAAAAACAATCAGGCTCATAAAATAGTGGTTTCAAATAAAATATCATGCATCACTCGTAGGGTTACACACGTCTTCAATACTCGTCCTGCGAACTGTTAGCTCCACGTGTAAAGACGTGCCTAATCCTACTTATGATGTAATATGCTATTATTTGCAAATAATGCAAATAAAATGTTAGAAAGAAATTAGGAAATCATGCGCGCGCCTTCTTCCATTTCTGCTTTCGGTAGTTTTGAAAATTTTATCTTAAATAATCTTAAGGGTAGTGGACAAAAAGTTGACCACTTTAAGTCACAGTTAAAGTTGAATTAAGAGTTGTTTATATAAGCATTCAAAGAGGTTCATATTTATTTTTAATAACAATGCTTAAAATTTAATAATACCATCCCTTTATTCTGATAGGTGAACTGAAAAATCCAGGTCGCAATATTCCTCACGGAACTCTCTCTGCCGTTTTATTCACATTTGTATGTTATATTCTACTATCCATCTTTACGGCAGCAACGTCGAGTCGCTTTTTGCTGCAGAACTATTTTCTGTATATGATGAAAATCAACATCCGGCCAGAATTTGTGGCCGTTGGAATCCTCACTGCGACCTACAGTGCGGCTTTGAGCAACTTGATTGGGTCAAGTAGAGTGCTAGAAGCACTTGCTAAAGACAATATTTTTGGTAAGTAAATAAAAATAACATGTAGCTTGAATCTATGTATACTTATTTAGAATCTGAGATTATGAATCATTATTTTCAGGTTCTGGACTGAATTATATAGTACAAGGCACGGGGCGGGGAAATCCAATCGCTGCCGTTCTGACTTCCTGGGTTCTTGTTCAATTCATTTTGTTGATCGGTTCTTTAAACGTCATCGCGCAGATTAATTCTGTACTTTTCTTATTGAGCTATCTGGCTACCAACTTGGCGTGCCTCGGCTTAGAATTAGCAAGTGCACCGAACTTTAGGTAAATAATTAAATGTGAAAGTGAAAGTAAAATCCGTGAGGTAAGTTTTCGATTTGAATTAGGTTGAAATGAATTTAATCTAAAAATATAATCATTTCCAGGCCGACTTTCAACTATTTCACATGGCACACAGCAACGATTGGCCTCCTTGGCACGATCATAATGATGTTTACGATAAATAGCATTTATGCCTCCAGTAGTATAATCCTCTGCCTAATTCTCGTCATCGTCCTTCACCTCTTTTCTCCCAGCAAAAATGCAGCCTGGGGCAGTATATCGCAGGCATTGATATTCCACCAAGTTCGAAAATATCTCCTAATGCTGGATTCTCGCAAGGATCACGTTAAATTCTGGCGGCCGCAAATACTTCTGATGGTTTCTTCTCCACGGTCTTCCTGTCCTCTCATAGATTTCGTCAACGATCTGAAAAAAGGCGGCTTGTATGTAATTGGACATGTGAAAGTGGGCGAGTTCTCGGGTCAGAACTTGGATCCGACGATCGACGAATATCCGCACTGGTTGAGTCTCGTCGACCATATGAAAGTCAAGGCGTTTATCGAACTTACGGTGACGAAAACAGTGCGAGAGGGACTCCATCATCTCGTCAGACTTTCTGGAATGGGGGCAATGAAACCTAATACGATCGTTTTAGGATTCTACGACGACCACGTGCCTCAAGACTTTTTTAAGACTTCGCAGTATTCCACGGCGAACTTCGAGAATGGAACTTACGCGAATGGAACGATTTTTCCGTTGAGGCCTATAAATGAAGAGAAAACTATGGACCCGCAGCAATATCTTGGTATGTGCTCGGATGTATTGAAGATGAAGAAGAATCTATGTCTCTGCCGAAATTTCCACAATCTAGACAAGTCGCAGTTCATAAAGTAAGTGAATTTTCATGTCTAGAAATAAACAGGGGTTCTAGACTCACGCCCAAGGCCTCCTGGTCAGGCCGGTTTTTAATAGAGGTTTTGACACTAATTTTTAAATACTTTTTTCATAAAAAACAAAGTGCCTTAACATGTTAAATGCACTACATTTTCGCTAATTAACATTAATGATACGTTTTTCCGTTTTCAGAAATTCAAATTTCAAATACATCGACGTATGGCCAGTGAACTTTTTCCAGCCTACAGATCACGATCCTTTTGACACAACATCTCTCTTTATGCTCCAGCTAGCGTGCATCATAAATATGGTGCCAGTTTGGAAAAATTTACACCTACGTGTCTTCCACTGTGAGGTCTCGGAAAGTATGAGTGATGGAGAGTCAAGCAGCTCAATTGACGCACCTCCAAAAATCTCCAACGAACACAGACTGAAGAAGCTGTTGAACATGCTCCGAATTTCAGCCTCTATTACTAGAATACCCAATTGGGGTGCACAAATTGGAGGATTGAAGGGTCGAGCTTTGGTCAGTTCAAAACAAGACGTGGAACCCGGTATTTTCGAATCCTCAGATTCGACCGATATCGTGCCCAGCAATGTTTCTCGAGCTTACATACTTAAGTGAGTATTGAACATTCATAATATTATTATCAAATTTTCAGCCGACTTAGTGAATCCCATGGGGATGCTTCTACTGTACTGCCCACTCAAAAAAAGGTGTCACGAGAGTTAAATACAGCCGTGTGGCGTCGCTAGTAGTATCTTTGTTCTACAAATCCATGCAGTACCATAGAAAAATTGCATAATATTTATAAAATATATATGAAAACCCCTTAAAAATTATGTTTTTTTCAAAGTGTAAAATCAGGTAGCAAATGAGACTTATGTACTTACGTATTTTTTTGTTTAATATACGAAAGATCGGCATAATTGACATAATTAAAACAAACAACAAAATAGCAGTGATATTCAGAACTTATAAATAAATAAATAACGAATACACAAATGAATGAAAAAAATGCGTGAAATATATATTATTATCGAATTATAAAATGTTCTAAATTTGAAATAACGACAAGATTTTTAATTGGCAACAAATAAAATCCCGAATTTAAAAATATTCGAAATTAAATTTTAGTCACTTCAAGAAAAACTTGTAAAAATAACGAATTATCAAATTCCCACAAGTATTTTAATTCTCGAAATTTAGAACTGCTGAATATAGTTAATTGATTATCAATTTATGAGCTAATAATAGAATCATAAATAATGGAAACAATTTAATTAATTATTTAATAATAATTTATTAATTATTTTTGGCAGTTTTAAATTTCGTCAAACTTAAATTTCAGCAATAGAATTTTTTTTCTTTATTTTGTATTAGTCCCGGATATTCAAACACTTTTAAATATAGTGATGAATAACTAATTTTTTTTATTTTGATGTTTAACAATATAATGCTAGTATGTAATAAATATAATTATATATATGTATATACATATTTAATCAATTAGACTATGTAGCGAAGCTAAAATATTTTAACATTTGTATGTCACTCTTAAAGAAAGATCATTAACGAATATTTGTTTATATCTGGCAACACTCAAATTAATCAAATATTACTTTTCGAAGTGCTATAATAATTCCATGTTGAAATTAAATTCTGATAATTGAGAACAAGAAAATAAGTATTATCACCTTCTTTTTAAATTCATGTAAATATAATTTTCATAAGATTCTTGAGAAAATTTAAAAGATTTTTAAATATTTTAGACGTGTCAGAAAAGAATCTAGAAGATTTTAAAGAAATTTTTTAATAATATAGGATTTTACAAAATATTATGACAAATTCGGGTCCTTTTAAAAGATGTTTAGAACTTTTAGAAGTTGGGAAGATATCAAGAAATAAATTATAAATTTTCGAAAATGTTTCCGAGTTTTTAAATATTTGTAAACTATTTGAAACATCTTAAATTCCTAAAAATATTTTTAACTAACACGAATTTTTTCAACATTGTTAAATATTGTTCGAAATTTAAAAATATTACCTCATAATCTTCTAAATTTCCCCAGCAATTAAAAAAATTGGCTTATTCTCTTGAAAATTTATGAAATTTTAAATTCTACTAAACATTTCTTGAATTTACACGATTTTTGTTTGTTTTTATTTTGCAATCATACCAAATTAAATCATTTTGCGTTAAAATCTTTCAAACTATTTTTATTAATTTTAGGAAATCGTTTTTTATGTTCAAAAACCTTTTTAAATTTTCTCTTAAAGTTCATTTTTCAAAATAAAACATTATTTAAAAATTTTACACGAATATAAGGAAAACTCTTTCTTTTTTTTAATCTTGCCAGACCTTCTAAACCTTCTGATCTTTAAAAATTATTCAAATTTCTCCTGCATTTTTTATTTAGTCTGCAAAATTTAAAAAGTTGCCTTAAAAACCTTAAGATTCTTCTTTGACTATTTTTGAAATCGTCTAAAATCTTTTCAAATAATCTCTTCAAATTAATTTTGCAAAATAAAAAATTATTTTAATTTTTCCTAGGAACTTGAAAAAATGTCTTTCATTTTCGTGAAACTTTACAAAATTCTTAAAAAATCTTGACAAGGTTTACTTATTTTTTAATCGTTTCAAAACTGTTGAATATCTCTTAAACGTAATCAATTTTTTTCTAAAATTATTTAGAATCTTTCAAACACTTTTAAACAATTTTAGGAAATACAGTGAAACTCTTCAATAGCCCTCCTTACTATAGCCCATGCGGAGCGGGCTCTAGTGACTTAGTTTCCACCCACCATCAGCCCAAAAATCGACGCTATAAAAGAGTTTCACTGTAATTTAAAATGTTTTGTGATCTTTTTTTTCTTGAAATTCCTTACAAACCAATCATTTAAAAATTTCCCATATATTGTAAGAACTTTTTTTCACACCCTGACAAAATTCAGTTTACCTAAAAAATTTGTAAATCCAAAAAAAAATTTTAAAAATGGTCTCAAAGTCTTGCATATTCTTTTAACCCTAAATTTTGTTTAAATCTGTAAAACCTAAAATTATTCTTTTAAAGTACAAACGAAACCATTTCTCCTCAGATCTTTCATAATTATTAAAAAACTTCTAACTCTTTTATTCGGGGTCTTCAGGTGTTCCCTGAGTTTACTTTTATGGCCTCATTTTCATAAATTATATAAATAAACCGTTTCCTTGGTACATTTTTAAGATTTTTGTAAAGGCTCTAAATGAGAAAAGACATATAACAGTCAAAACAATTAGAACAAAGTCACTACTAGCGCCACCGCATGGCCGTTTTCAACACATGGGCCATTTTCAACTCTTGGTGACAGGAGGCTGGTGAATCCCCTTTCTTCAGCTAATATTTCTCAATAAAATTAGCGTTGATAAACAGACGAAGTATTTCAGAATAATCTTCGAAGGAGAGCGTATGCAAATAGCAGGCCTCACAGGCTGGTCCCGATAACTCCTATTGTACCCTATATTCAGTTAAAAGTTCCTAAAGTATGCTGTTTTCAAGATTAGGTCCCTATATAGTACCCTATTTTCACACCATAATAGAACTTTAAACAAATTTGTAATTTGATCGAAGCTTCCAAGTTTCAGGGATTAAAAAAAATAGCAACAATCAGGGAATTAATGTAAGAAGTAACTGTGAAAAATCATCACGGCTGTCGCACATTCACTATTAGTCACTTTTTTAACTGAAAAAATCACATCAATTACTTTTCTCTTAATAAATTAATAAATACATATAATATAAATATAATAAATGTAATAAATTAGGGTCGATACCTGTTTTTGACTTGTCTTAAATTCTTTTGAAATATTTCAGGCAGTTTTTAAAGATTCCGACTATTTTATGTTTTTTTTAACTTCTAAGTCATTTCAAGAGCTTTTAATTTGAAATATTTCATAAGATTTCACTGGGTTTTTAAGGATTTCTGAGGATTTAAATCATTTTAAGGGATTTTAAAGCTCTCAATGTGTTCTAATACATTTTCCGGTATTCCAGGAAATATCATCATAGAATTTAACGGAATTTTACAATATTTTAGTGGATTTTAAAAAATCTCTTCACGATAAGTAAGGTATTCTGTAGGATTTTAAATATTTCAGGGAATTTGAAAACATTCGAAGGAATTTTTAACAAATTTCAATCATTTGAAGGGATTTTAAAGCGTTTTAGATATTTTTTATAGGGAATTCTCTAGAATTTCTAAAGATATGAAACAATTTTACAGGACCTATACAATTTTAAGGCATTCTAAAATATTTCACAGAATTTTATAAGCTTTCGAAGGATTTCAATGATAGTAAGGGTTTTTTTAAGCTCTTCAAATCGAATAAATTGAAAACAAATTTGATTTCTTTGATTTCCGTACAATTTTAATGAATTTAAAAGAATTTAAGGGAAGCGAGAAGAATTTAATTAAATTAATAAAAATGAAAGGTTAAAAGACTTCCGGATTAATTACGTAAAAACTTTAGAAAATTAAAAAAAGCCATAGATTTAAGTAGAATTTATTGAGTTAAGAATTCAAGTAAATTAAAAAAAGAAAAATCGAAAGAATATAAAGGATTCAGAGTGAGAAGATTTCGATGAGATTAATAAAAATTCAAGCAGAGATTAAAAGATTTCCTGATTAATTTAGTAAATACTTTTAAAAATTCAAAAAAAAATCAATGGAATTAAGTAGAATGAAGTAAATTGAGAAGAATTGAAGTAAATTAAAAAAGAATGAAGAACATTCCAAAGAATTAAAAAAAAATGCAGAGTGAATTCCACTAAATAATTTTAAATCTCTTCAATTTTTTGATACTACTCTTTTTTAACCAAAAATATGACTAATGACTAGAAAACAATTCAATTGAAATTCAAAAGAATTCAAATGAATTAAACCAAATTTTTTTTCATAAAAAAATTCCAGTTATTTCACTAAAATCTGAGTGGATTTAGAGGAATTTAATGGTAAATGAGAAGAATATGATGATATTCATAAAAAATGAAGCTGAATTTAAAAATAAATATTTATTCTAAATAAATATTAATATTAATATAAATAAGTATTTTAATAAATTTTCCAGGATTTTCAAGAACGTATTCAAGATAAGTGGGGTATTTCGTGGGGTTTCAAAGATTTGGAATTATTTTTTTGAATTCAGCCTAAATTCTTATTAATAGATCCTGAATTCTTTTAGAGTTTTTGAATCGCATTTTTTTTTTAAGTGTGCATTTACCTTCAATTCCTGCAAATTGACTTAAATTTTACTGAAATAAATTTTTTCGATTGAACAAATTTCTCCAATTCATTTGAATTTTTTAAATTTAGCTTGAATTCTTTTGTAGTCATTATTCACTTTTTTTAGTTAGAAATTAGTACAGTTTCACGGATTTGAAGAGATTTAACATTATTTTCTGGAATTCACCCTGAATTATTTTTAATTCTTTGGATGTTTCTTTATTCTTTTTTTTTAATTTACTTGAATTCTTCCGAATTTAATTAATTCGGAAGTCTTTTAACATCTCCTTGCATTTTTTTAAATTTAATCAAATGCTTTTCGCTTCCCTTAATTTCCTATAAATTCATTCAAATTTTACGGAAATCAATGGCATTTTTTATTTTTAAATTTATTTCCAATTTATTTGAATTCCTTTGAATTTTACATGATTTGTTCAAAGTTTTATGAATTTATCCTGAATTGGTTACCCTTTGATTGCGAAAAAAATACACTATGATCATGATAAAAAGTAACGTTTGGTCCCTATAGATTGTTACATAGGGACTGTGAGGCCTGAAATAGTTCAAAACAATTGATTCACTGATTTCAGCTCATATCTTAAACTATTTCAAATAATCATCATGATTTTAAATTTGAAAGTCGATTATTTTCAAAGCCAAGCTTAAAACCTTCTTGAAATGTAAACAGAGAGTGAATCATATTATAACTTAGCCTTTGGGTGTCAATAACTCTTCTGAGACTCGCGGTTTTCACTCAAATATCTTTCTCCAAAGTAAAAGCTTGGGTCATTTTGATCTAGTGGGACAACAATTAAAAGATAATTATGTGCGAAACCTCCAATTTTTGGAGATCCCAGAAAAGATTACTTGCATTTTCTTGAAAACTTGTAATCTTCCTAAGGTGATTTTATTGTAAAGAAAATGATTGTTGTACTATTATCAAGTGGATTCAGCTGAAAGTTGGTCAGAATAATACTCATGGTGACACGCTTGAGTATTTCATCTACACCAAGTAGCTTTTATGTGCATATGCGATTAATAGGTTGACAATAATTGTTATTGCGAATACAGTGAAGATAATGATTGTCCACAGTATCTAAAAAGCAAATTACTAATATATCTAAAAAAAACAGTAGAAATGTTGAAACGTTTTATAAACTATGTAAATAACACAGACACGCAAAAAAAAGTCTTGTCCACCAGACAAGATAAACATTTCTATACGTTTTTGGGGTCGCTGAACCCGATCCGGGGTTCTTTTTACTTGGTCAGATCTATCCGCTGGAATCATTTTCCATCTTTAAAATTGAAATGGAAAGAACCGATGTATCCATCTTGATCCCAGGTCTATCCCACTTGTCCACATGTATCCTTTTATTTCCACTCCCAATCCCTATTCTAGTGTTTCTTTCAAAATGAATCCTTCACTTATCTACACCTATCTTTTTCTATCCGTTAAGTAATCCAAAATCTTGGATTTCTTTTTCAATCCCTATCTTCTTATGTCATTAAATCTTTCTATATTTTTTAAAATATAAGATTGCCTTATCTTCCTGAATCCCAATCTTTATATCTAAATAAATTAATAGCTTATCCATCTCTATCCTTTTCTATTCGTTGGGCAATCTTAAATTTCGTCTATCCTTTTTAATCCCTATTTCCCTATCCAAGTGAATCAATTACTATCTTTTCTAGAATATAAGATAGCCCTATCTTGTTGTATCCCAGTCTTTCTATCTAAATACATCCACAGCTTATCCACCTCTATCCCTTTCTATCCGGTGGGCAATCTTAAATTTTTTTTCTATCCTTTTTAATCCCTATTTTCCTCTCCATATGAATCCATTTCTATCTTTCCTGAAACATAAGATAGCCCTATGTTCTTGCATCCCAGTCTTTCTATCTAAATGAATCCTCCACTTATTCACCTTTATACTTTTTTTTTTCGTTGGGCAAACTAAAATTTTGTATTATATTATTCAATACCTATTTTCCTATCCAATTGAATCCATTTCTATATTTTTTTAAATATGAGATAACCGGCAGGTTTCCAGTAGGTGGCTGACTCAAAATTTCTCACACAAGTGAAATCATTTGCACCCTCTATAACTGGAGGCTCAGAAGACATCTTTGCAGAGTTCCAACTTCGACTAGTAAGTCGTAAAGCTAGGGAATTTTGTTATTAGGTATATAAACCCTTGCTGGTTTAATACTATTTTGCGAGAATTTGCAATTCGAAATATATTATTATTTCCGAAACTCATAAGAATACTACATTTTTGAGTGGATTAAAATGGATAGAAATTAAAACGATATATCGTTGATGGTGGGTAGTCGGGGATACATAAAGATAGGCATTTGGGAACAACGAAGATAGAAAAAGATAGGCCTATGGGACCACAACGGATAGAGTCAGTGATAGAGAAAGATAGATGGTTGTGAACACCATGGGTAGGAAAAGATAGACAGTTGTGACTGTAAGGGATAAAGTCAAGGATACAAAGAGATAGATTTAAGTAGACGTGACGGATAGAGCGGGGAAAGAAAAAGATAGTTTGTGGGATGCAAAGTGTGCATTTAGGAAGGATTGAATATCTCTATCCTTTTCTATCCATACGCTTCTATCTGTTTGAACCTTTTTACTTCCAGCAGGAAAACTTTTTCATCAATTTTTTGAGGTTATGAACGAAATGCGACCTAGCCGAGTAAAAACAACCCCGAATCGGATTCAGCGACCCCAAACACGTATAGAAATGTTTATCTTGTCTGGTGGACAAGACTTTATTTTTTCATGTGGCTATGTAATTTTTTGTTACTTTTTCTTACCAATAATGAACTAAAGTAATCTCAAAGCATAATTTTTGGCCCTGGCTATTCATTATACAATTTAGAGGCTGTGTATTCTAGATTTACCAAACTTGAAATTTTTTTTTAGTGGCCAATCATGGTACCGATTTCCCTATACGTGGAATGAAAAATAGAAGCATTGCTTTCAAAATATTTCTTTAATTTTATACTCCTCAAATATCTTGAATTTGTTTCAAGTTCATTTGGATCTAAGAAAATCTATCGAATCTAGCAAGAATTTTTATGGGCATAAAGATGGAAGCACAAATAAAATGTTGATTTCTGGGGTATATGAACAGGGTTGCTACAAGACCAGGATAATTTTCTGCAAAAGTCATGGAATTTTGAAAAAGTGTCTGGTATTTTTCTAATAGCATCTAGTTCAACAATTATTTGAGTGCATTCTGGCGAATTTTTAATTTCCGAATTGATCTAAATCGATTTTTTTATTATTAAATTATTATTATTAATTATCTTCTGCAGAATTGCATGTAAAAATCTGGCAAAAATTTAGAAGACTCTGTAGACGCTCTTCAAAATATCAATAAAAATTGAAATTCTAATAAACTGTATATGATTCTGTAGACAGTGCATCTTTTAAACCTACTTTGCTTGCATGGAAAACCAAGTTACATATCAATCGTTCGATTCCGCGCACATTTCATGGGGGTTCCGATGCAAGATGGTATTGTTTTTGATTTCCATAATAATTTTCTTTCGACCCTGCCTATTTAACGTTCGTTAAAAAAAGTTAATTTTATGGAAATTTTGAAATAATCTTGAAAATGAAATGAAAATAAAATAATTTTGAAATGTAAGGTTATAACCTTACAACTCTGCTAATTATTCCCTAGATAGTGGTGGCAGTGAGAAAGAATTTTTCCAAGTGCCCTAAACCCCCTTTTATACGCCAATTAATTAATTACACCTTTTAACTCTTACGCATTATTTTCAGTATCAATAAATTAATTAGGGAGCACTCCTCACAAACGGCAGCGATTTTTATGTACCTACCGGCACCACCTGTTTCAACTACCTGGGGAAAAGATGTGGCACATCAACAATATCTGCAGTTGCTTACGGAGTTGACTGTAGATTTGCCACCAACGATATTGGTCCATGGAGTTAGCGCCGTAACTTCAACGACATTATAACGTTCAGATATTGAACAGCAGTATGCGCGACATTTTGTATTAAAGGTAACGAAAATTCCAGCCAATTCCCCGTAATATTAACAAGATTAATGTAAAAAGTAACACCAAATATTTTATTTTCTATGGGTATTTTTTTAAGCACTTTGTACATCTAGTTGCATAAAGTCGTAAGCCACACTAATATCAAAAATGATGTTTTTATTGATTGATTTAAAATTGTTTTCAAAATTATAGCATCGTAAGTCACAATGCGAAAAACAGAGTGGCCTGAAATTAGAGCCTGAAAGTTATTATTTATTTACATTTTCACTGTATAATTAAAATCGCGGTCAATGAAATATAAATGAAAATTATTGATGGTTAGTATTAATAGTTATTTCTGGTTCTTCGCATAACTTACATGTAATAGAATAAACCATAAAAATAGATTCCATACCTATCTTAAAAATAATTTGCCTTCTTCAAAATTAAAAGAATATTATTATGTAGCTTTTTCAGGTCAATTTTTGCCTAGAAGACTTTTTATGCTCTTTAAATATGTATTTTTGTAGAGCAAGTGGGTTACGACCTTCTGAGCGCTGAACCTTACAATTTGTAAGTAACTGAGAAAAAGGTTATAGAAATATTTTTAACTGTTTGTTAACTTGTTATATCTAATTTGTATTTAATTTGATATTATCCAAAAAATGTGCGTAAATATCGTTCTGACTGTTCAGAGATTTAGAATCGTAGGAGAATTCTTAATGTATTGGGAGATTAAAGAGAATTTAATTTTTATAACCTAATATAGTTAATGTAATGATGAAGTTAGCCGACTTAGCTCTCAGTTTTTTTGTACTAATATAATATTTTGAGATGCACTGTCTGAAAGCTTTGTCGGTGGGACAAAATGAAATCGTGATTTAAAAATATTTCTATATATTATATATCTTTAGAATTTTACGACGATATAGATGAATAATTGTCGGCGGAGAGCGAATTGCGTGCAGACTACGAAAGTAATTATAAGGTTTTTGATTTTAAATAAACGATTTATATACAAGAGGGTGAATTCTGGTTTAAAAGTTTATTTATTTCTTAAAGTCGAAATAAAATTGTTCATATTATCAACGTTTTAATTTGCAAATTTCAACATTTATATAATATCACGACTTTTTATTTTGAGTTTGTTTTATTCTAAATGGTTTAAATATTAAATTGGTGAAATTTTATTTTAAATCACCTATTACATTATGTCTACCTTTACAAATTTTAATTAAAATGTGCGTTTTCACAAATTAATAATGCATAGGGCAAAATTTACAAATCATTTATTTTATTCTACTTAAATTCACAGGGTAAATTTAAAATTTGTAATTGTTTGAATGTTTAACATTCTAAATTTCAAAATACAGAAAATAATTATTACATCTAGAGTAACATATTACGACTTGTTTTAAGGATTTGGATCCGAGTCGAAACATATTTTGACTTTTTTTTTATTAACATAAAAAACCGGGAAAGATCTACACTATATACACTATCTTAACATATAAATTATTATTATTAACTACATAACTTAACAATTTTTATAGTTATAAAGACAATAACTAATGTATACTTTGTCTACTTAATTCTTTTAAATATTAATTTTTTAATTAATAATTATTAATATATTCACTTCTTGAAAAACCTCTCTTAACACACTGGGAAATATTTATAACGCAGGAAAAAACCTTTAAAAAAAAACATTTTTTCCGAGCGAAAATGTCAGATTTGATTAATTTTTGTATTATATTTCTTGTAAGCAATAACAATTGGAAGTTTCTGCAACGTTTTCCTAAAAGAATATTGCAATTTGACAGTTTATACATGATGTCGTAAGAAAAATAATGTTTTGTTCTGAAGTTTAACACATTATTTATTCAAAGAAAGCAGCATTCTTTTCCCAGAAAATATGGCAGGTTTGTACATTTGTTTATCGTATTTCTCATTGCCAATAATATGCATTTAATGTTTATATTGTTTTGATTTTAAACTAATTAGTGAACAAAAACCTTATTAACATGATTCTTATAGAAAATTTCAGTATTTTCAGTTTTTTTAAACAACTAGAATTAGTCTCAACACAAATGAATTCTGTGTTCCCTAAGTCTAGGGACCGTAGTTAAATTACGTAACAGCTCAAGGGGCGGGGGGGGGGGGGGCATCATTCATGTGGGTAATTTTTAGAAATTTGCAAATTGAACAAATAACTCGCAGTAATTGTACAGAAAGAGCAGAAAGTTAATATAAAGTTAACTTTACGCGCCAAAAAGAAATCTGGTGAGTGAACAATGAACCTAGTCAGCAACATTTTTTTTTAAGTCAGGAAATTTTATTGGTAAACAAAAAAATGTTACAAATGTCACGGAATTTATATAATTTAAATAACTTTCAAGTAGAATAAATTAGAATATTTTCAATTGTATTTTAAAATTGTTTTATTCTGTTTATCAAGAATTCTAAAACGTTACAAGCTTAAGATTCCGGTCTTTGAATATTAATGCTCAAGGAATAATTAGGGAATTTTAACAACAAAGTTTTGCGGTGATTCTTTCTGTTTGAAAATTCACTTGTTTTGTTAAAAATTCATCTTTTTAGTTTCAAAATTCAACTATTTTCTTAGAAATTCTACTTTTTGTTTGAAATTCTTATGTTAGTATTTAAAAGTCAGGTGAAAATGTTTTTGGTTAAGAATTTAACTGCTTCATAGAAAATTCGTATTTTTGGGTTCAAAATTGAAGTATCTTCGTAGAAAATTTACTTTTTTTTTTAACTCATATTTTGACGGTGAAAAGATCGACTTACTCTGTTACTTTATTTTACAAATAAACTATGACCTTTTATTAATAATTTGTGTAAAAAAAGTAATTTTTGATTTATTAAATTTAAATTTTCGCAGAACTCGACACGAACAGATCGTGCACTTGCGAGGTCGTGATCACTCCCTTTTATTTCCTTTGAGGTTCATTTACACCTATGTTCATGATCCAACAACTATGTTGGAAAAACTCTCTTCCTCTCGCTCTAACATGTGATAATAGCATGAACTTATCTCATTCTAGAAACTTTCCGCAGAAAATAGCTGTAACGTTCATAGAATGAGATAACCGTATCTTAATGTTGTATGTAAGAGTGAGAGAACGAAAGTTCTTCCAACAGAGGTGTTAATTATCCTTTCAAGTTTCTTCGGAAATTTATCTATTCCCTTAAATTTCTTTGGAACTTTTAAAATCCACCAATCACTTTTGACAACACCGTTTTGAGCGCCCTCACCAGTCACGTGACTGCATCAACCAATCAGAACCACCGTTCATGCCCTATACGTGGCACGCAGCATGAATCCTTTCCACGTCCGCCATTTTAACTTGCGGTACTTTTCGGGAGTGTTGGTTTTATGTTTTATCGTTTCTTGTGAAAACAATCTTTTTTACTGAAACGTAAGTACCGATATGTCAAACTTTAATATTCGCCAAAATCAGTCGCGGAAGTTCGTCGATTTTACGGAACCCGCACGTTGAGACTGCGAGTGTTTGTTAAAACGATCGGGGAGTAGGTCGAAGGTGACAGTCAACCGGGTGCTGCCACTCGTTTTCAAAGGCTGCCATCGTGATAGAAAGTTTTTCAAGAGTCGTCGACTTTCGTGTTTTTTGAGGCCTGTGTATTTTCCAGAGACGGGCGTTGTGCTTGTTTTACAAAAGGTGGGCTCGTGAATTTGTACGACGCGACAATCGATAGCATCTAGTGCCAAACGTTTTTCAAGGAAACAAGCCACGCTTCGATTTTTTTCTCGTCGTTTTTGTCTAGATTATTGCGAAAATTAGGGGTGGTTGTTTTTGACAGACCAAAAACTGGGTGGATGTTTTGTGTTTTTTCTTTCTCTCCCCTCCGTTTATCCTTTTCTCTGTCTCCCTCTTTCGGTTTGTGCATCCATCTGGTCAGATATGGTAGCGTGGCCGACGAGTACACTTGCGTAAGCTCGTTGCGTTCCGTCCTCGTGTCACATGCATTCATATCTCACCCCTTGAGCAACCAGATTTTCCTAGTGATTCGTCATTCGCAAAAATTCGCTTTCATGATGCTTTAGGAACTGGAACTTGTTTCAATTTATCATAATCTAATTTTATTGTAATTTGGTTAATTATATTCTTTGAAGAGAGCGTGTGATTCTAGATGACAGGTTGAAATTGACGTTTTTTATGTTTTGTATATTTTCCTCGGAAACTGAGAATTTAAAACATTTTTCTTACGTTACTCGTTCCGCTCTTACTCCACCGTGGAATTTTATCTGTATCTTTTATTTGTTTTCTTTTAATGCAAATTATTTTTTTCAGGTTAAAATTTTTGTCTGGACCTTTTAAATTCCACTCATGTGAAATAAGGGGTTAACAACTTTAAAGATAGAAACTTTAATTAAGATAGTCATAGAAATGGGGGTTTTGAATGTAATTTAAAAAATATTTTCTCCAATATTCACATTATTCTGGTATAAATCTTAACTTCTTAAAGAATAATTTATTCCTACTAGGTTATTTCAAGGAAATAATATATACAAAAAGAGAATATTTTCCTGTTTATAAACTTTACTCAAGTCTCTAAATTGGTCATGAAGTGTTTTAATTAATACGCAGTCAACTTCAGCTGCGGTAGTTACAGCTAATTAAATGTGATCTAAAAAGATAAGGGATACATCTGAAAAAAGGTCACAAAGAAAAAGAGTCGGTTCAAAGTTATGGAAAATTTTCATTACGTTTTGTGCGATCCCTTAAACTTTTTAATATTTTGAAAACACACTTTTGTCGAAAATTACAAGATTATTTAAATTTTCAGGTATTTACATAACCAGCCACCGATATGGGGAATATATTCGCAACGTTGTTCAAAGGCCTCTTTGGAAAAAAGGAGATGAGGATTTTAATGGTGGGACTCGATGCAGCTGGTAAAACTACAATTCTGTACAAATTAAAATTAGGCGAAATAGTCACGACGATCCCAACTATAGGTAAGTCGTCTTCATTATCCTAAAGAAAAGAATAAATTAATATTATACAATATAAGATTAGTTGCTTAACAAATAGATTATGATTTTAAAATTGATTTACATAGCTTGAGTATCTACTAAAAACCACTTTTTTTTTACAGGTTTCAATGTAGAGACAGTCGAGTATAAAAATATTAGTTTCACTGTTTGGGACGTAGGTGGTCAAGACAAAATTAGACCACTATGGCGACATTACTTTCAAAACACACAGGTAACTTCTTTAAAGTGTGAATATAGAGAATACATTTTTCATGCTTAGAATTTTTTTTACTCGTCCCTCAGTTTTTTTCGAATGTAAAAAAAACTCCAATAAGTAACAAATTTGGATTTTACTCAATATCGCGGTTTATTAATGCTTTTTGAAAGTTTTTTTTTCATAAATAATCATTAATTTGTCATTTCAGGATAACTAATTTGCCATTATTTAAACAATTCTAATTTAGTAAAAAAAAATTTCAGTTAATCCGAAAAATGAACGCATTTCCTAAAAGTTATGAGTTATTTAATCAATTATAACCATGACATAATTAAAAAAAAATTACAATTATATTTCTATTATATTACATTCAAAAAAAGTGTAAATTTATATTGGTCAAAAAGTTTACAAGTATTCTTAGAAGACAAATGAGTACATCAAAATATTAAATCTGTCGAAAATTTAGTGAGATAAATTGTTACATTGATTAAAGTACTCGTAGCGTTTGGAATATACGTTCATTTCGCGACTTGCGTGAAAAAAAAACAGAGGTTTATACAAATTGAAAAAGCTTAAACAATTCAGAATTAATTTCAAAGTGACTGGGCAATATTTCGTTTCCTATGTATAATTATTTATGAAAAAATGACTTTAAAGAAGCGTTCATAAACCACGATATTACGTAACGTTAAAATTTGTCACAATGGGGATTTTTTGTGGACCCATGAGAGTGACTTAACGTAATTCACACTTAATATTTATAATTGATTCATATTCTCTAATGAGTTTTGAACAATATACTGAAATAAGAAATTATTTGTACCGTATTATCTCGTTTAAATATTAGACGTGACTTTTTTCTATGTTAAATCAATGGGGAATGTAATGGTCTTTCCGCGACTCCTAAATATTAACCGATTTTGCTCACATTTTTTTACATTTGTTAGAAACTGGGGGATGAGAAAAAAAATTATATAAAAAAAAATCCACCAAGTGTTCATAAAAACTAACCTTGTGTACAAATAGGAAGTAAATAATCATTTCTTTTTCAGGGACTGATATTCGTGGTTGACAGTAACGACAGAGAACGTATCGGAGAAGCTCGCGAAGAATTAATGAGAATGTTAGCCGAAGACGAACTAAGAGATGCTGTTCTTCTCATATTTGCCAACAAACAGGTGAGATATTTTTTTCTAAATCGGTGCATTCCTGATTATGATATTTTCCCTAGGAATATAGACCATAATTTTCACATAATTCGGTTTCCTTTTTTTTTCTATATATGATTTGGAAAGAGTGAGTTTTGCCTTTTTTTTATACAAACGTCCTTGTATTGATATAATTCTTGTTTCTTGGCACATTGGTTTAAATTCGGAGCCTATTGTACATATTTTTAGGCCTTAATATTTAATGGATAATTTAGTTTAAAAAAATGTTTTCCAGAATGAATGATCAAGAACACAAAAATGTTAACATTTTATCAGTTCTTTTAAACAATATTTATTTAAACAAATACTCCAGTGTACCCGTTTTTCGAATGAAAGAATGATTTTAATTCTATCATTGGTAAAAATTATGTAACTTTTTGAAAATAGTAATCAGACGCCAGTTTTACTTTAGTGAAAATTTCGAGATCTACTTCCAATCATACAATTTGTAGCAATAACATTGATCTTTCTTAAAAATTTGAAGATCTTTGGACGAAAAGTATATAAAATGAGTTTTTGAGTATTTCGTAAGGTGCCTTTTTGAAAATTTTGACTCATACATTACCAAATGTTTATTTGCAATAATTTAGCGTTTTAATTCACACCTGAAAATGTGTCATCGAGAAACAAAGAAATAATGAGTTTACAAAATTTGGGCGGCAATCTTGAATTTTGTCTACATTTTCATCACGTATTTTATAATAAATACATCTACCTCTAGTAAGAATTTGACGAAATTTTGTTATTAATTATGGAAATTGTAATGTTGTTTCAATTTTAAAGGTCCGCCGTTTATAACCTTTGAAGAAGACAAAAATTCGTTTAGATATGTTTCCAACATTGTCTAAAGATCATAATTGTGCAGAGCTAAAGATTCGAAAGAAATGTAAAAAATTACCTGCATTTGAAATTTTACGGTACTTTGACCCATGTTTATTGCATGAGAAATTTTGCTTTGGGAGTAAAATATGTATTAATCGACTTCGCTTAAGTTTGATGATCATTTTGTTGGCTATTCCAACAAAATATGGGGATGAGACCAAGAAGAATCCAAAATGAAAAATAAGGATCACTTATGACTGCATATATTATTATAAACAAATTTTTAAACCTTTTATTACGAAATATCGTTATCAGACCAGTAAATTGACACTATATCAATTAAATATGCGAAAAATTAAAATTATTATTGATATAAACAAACATTCAACTTTAGCATTTTAAAGTGATTTAGAACTTTTTTTATGTACGTATTATATATTAACGTATTAATATTTTTATTGTCGATATCCAATTTTATAAACTAATAGCTATATCTTCGCTTTTTTAAGAATTTTTTTTTTTTTAACGGACTGTATTATTTGGAATTTAGGTAGATGAAACTAAAATAATTATTTCACATATTCGAAAATGTCGAAACCGGAAATTTATTTATAGAATTAAGAGAATAATTGTAGTTGTTAACTGGTAAGTTGATGAGTGGCAGTACAGAGTTATCAAAAAAGGATTCAATTTATTTTTTGCAACACCCACCTTGAAAGTGAGGACTTCCATGCCTCTAAATGATATGCAAAGTACTTCAATCCAACAGTGCGGGAATAATAATAACGCATGCGCATTTAAAACATGTATACTTTGCGAATCGACGCAATGGGCGCGCAAGCGCACTATAGAGGTGCGTAACTTTGCACACCGGCAAAATAAAAATGTGTGTGTGTTCACGAAAATCATGGAATTCGTGTTATTTGCTGAATTAATGGAATTTACAAAAATCGCGGAATTCATGAAATTGACGGAATTGATAAACTTCATGGAATTTTCGTAATTCATGACATTTATAGCATTCGCGGAATTGAATATTCGTAAAATTCGTGGATTTCGTTAAATTTTCGGAATGCATGTTATTCGTGTAATTTGCTGAATTTGTATAATTCTCGGAATTCGCGGATTACGTGGGATTCGCGGAAGTCAAGGAATTCATGGATTACAAGAAATTCATAGAATTCGCGAATTAATTAAAAAAAAGCTTCGAATAAAAATGTGCTACATAATGTTCTCGGATGGTTTTTTGAAAAAAGAGCGCGTGATATACGTATGAACAGGTCAATACTACTCGTGGGATTGCAACATTTTTCTTCAGTTATTCACGCTCGTTTCGCTCTTGTGCTAACCTTCGCTTCGTGCTTTGAGCCTGCAACTCATGCTGCAAGTTTCACACTCTACGGCAATCGTCTATTTTGCGCAGTTGTATCACAAATGGCTATTTTAGTTAAAATTGTAACGTAACAATAATTTTTTCTTTTCAGCGTCGATATTTCTTGAAATTGTCATTGCGCAATGAAAAAAATAATTTTCTTATTTGTATCGGTCTTTTAACAAAATATCTTATTTTATACTTTTATATCAAGACCTTCAATCTTGTTTTTGCCTGGACATAATTTTTTATTTTAATCTCAATATTCTTAGCCGATTTACTCGAAACTGGCAAAATTTTATTAGATTACAACGGGTTTACTTGCATTCAGACATTGGGCAACTCAATACCTCGAGAGGAAATTTCTTTATTTTGCATTTAAATTGAAAATTACATTTTTAATTGGAATCCGCAATGCAATAAATTCGCTTGCTCTAATTTTGGGTTAGTGTAACTTTGAGCTTGTCAGCGTCCGAATATGTTTCCTTGAAACTGTCTTAACTTTCACTGTTCAAACTTTTTCGCACTAAATTCAGCAACACTTCATCTCTCTAGTGGACTTTTGTTCTTAAATGCAGGGGCGGTCAACGCAATGGGAAGTAAGCGGCAATAGATACCCAGAGCTAGCGCCGCGTACAAGTGGTCTGTGAACTAGATCGTATGTGCATGTGTCAGTGCACGTATATGTATAAATAGTTCTTTCATGTGGTTTCGTTTTATTAAAATGAAAGGAAAATGAAAGACTTAAAGCAAAACTTGAAGAATATGAGACAAAAGACAGATAAGCAACATTTTTTAATGCCTTTATATCATATTTCCATAATTTTGGACTAATTCTTTCGTATGGTAATACGCATGCAAACAAAAGTTTTTCAGGTTGTCAGTCGCGTATGACAGTTTTCAAATTCCAGGGCCAGTCGACCGTCAACGCTTTCGATTTCAAAAGTGAACCTTCCCTTGCCCCGTTCACCCGCTGTCGACAGCAGCGCGCGTACAATTGGTCTGAGAACTAAATATAGTCATAATAGTACGCGGCCGTCTACTTCCCATTGCGTTGACCGCCCTTGCTTAAATGGTTCTATTGAAAAAATTCGATTTTTTTGGTCACCTATACACGGCAGGCCCTCTCAACTCTAATGGGCGAATATGAAGAATTATGATTATTATTTCAGACATAGTACAAGTTGCGACCAGCTGTTGGCGCTCCGTGTCGCCACAGGTGATTGAATTTGAAGGTTTAAAAATTCAAAATGTCAAACGGTGCCAAAGTATATATATATTATTTGCAAAAAAGGAATCCGATGACTATAAAGTTAAACAAACGGAGGTGTGTCGTTCCCGAGTGTCAATAGTCGCGTCACGTGCAGCATCACCAATTTTTGAAGGACGCAAAGCAGGGTTTGTTGTGGTTAGAAGTGGTGTCAAATCCTCTCTTGACTAAAATGACCTACAAAGAAAACCATAAAAGCGGTTATCGAGTGCTTTCTGCGTTTTCGGGCGAAAGATTATTTACGCGGTCCGCGAAAATTTCGCGAAATGGCCCTTTCAGGGTATTTTGATATATGAATTAAAGTATTTTTATAATTTTGTAACTTTAGGAACCGAATTCAGCACCAAACAGAATGAAATAAAAAAACAAATGAGGAAATATGAAATTATTTGAAGTTGAAGTTATTTTAGACACATTGAGATTTGCAATTAAATCATTATTTTAATTAATAACTCGGAATATCCTGAAATGTCAATTATCCGATAATTTTATAAACTATACATTCTAAACTTTCGTTTAATATGCATTCCATCTAAATCTGAGGATACACGTTTTGAGATATTTGAAATATGCATTTTTTGTTTAACTATAGAAAGGATATCTATTTTTAAGAAATAGTTATCACTGTCGTAAAGCTTGGCAAATTTCCTTTTGAATCCGTTAGTTACCATTTTTATTTGGTTTGATTATGAAGTAATACCATTTTGGCTTATGGTTTTGCATCTGCAATATAATCATGTAGTCCTGCAATTTACTGTAGTTTGAATAAAGTAAAATGTTTTAAACAGTGCGCTCTTACCAAAATGGAATGCCCAGGTATTCGTTTTTAAATTTGTTATTTCTTGAAATAGTATTTTCATTATTTAAGTTTTCTAAGTGTTCACGATATTGATACATGATAGTAAAAAAAAAGTTTATGAATTGCACAGGATTATAAGCCACAAGCTGATTTTCAAACTAAAAAAAAAGTGCGACTTACAAGTGTTTAAATACAGTATATAATTAATTAATCAATTTATCGTTAACCGACTCATATTTTTATTAATTCCATTTCTTAACTTAGTGATGGGATGGTTGAACTTTTTTCACATTCGTAGAAAAATTGAACACTGAATTTTTTGTTTTAAAGGACCCTACACAAAATAAATTGAAAAAAGGTCTCGGTGGATTTTTCTAAATTTTGGATATGTTTTAGATCATGACATCCTCGATAAAAAGTTCTTATGCCAAAAAGTAAAAAATGGACAGTTTTTCGATCGTATCGCATCAAAGTTCGCTTTTCGTGTAGCTAGAGTAGATATACCAAACTCGAGGACTATTTGGCGTCACGCCCAGGGGTTCCAACCAGTCCTCTAGTTTCGGTATATCTCTGTTAGCATACATGAAAAGGCCCCAAACCGTGTTCAAATGTCGGTATGTCTCCTTTAGCATGCACGAAAATCGGCTTTGGACGCAACACCAAAACAAAAGTATTGCTCTTTCGACCTTCAGACGCGTATATTATTGATCGGGTTGTCCTAATCTACAAAATATCAAAGCTAAACAGTCCTCAAGTATCGGCATGTCTACTCTAGCGTGCCAAAAAGCGATCTTTGATGCGATACGAACGAAAAACTGTCTATTTTTTTACTGTTTGGCATAAGAACTTTTTATCTGGGATCTCATGATCTACAACGTATCCAAAATTTAGGAAAATCCACCGAGACCTTTTTTTCAATGTATTTTGTGCGCTCGCAAGACGGACTTTTTAATACTTAAGGTCAAAGCATTGACAACAGTAATTGGGTGGTTGTATCTCGTGTTTCGCACTCGAGTTTAACCTTGAAATTGTATATCATTCCCATAAATGTAGATTTTTATCATTACGGTGTAGGGCTTCAAAGATTTGAAGAAATTTGAAAATTATTTTTGCAATTTATTTTGAATTCACCCTGAATTATTATTAGTTCATCCTAAATTCTTTTGAATTCTTCTAAAGTCATTCCATTCATTCGAAAGATATTTTAAAAGTTTTTGTTTCATTCATCTTGAACTCTTTAAAAATCACCCTAAATTCGGAGGTATTTGATCAAATTTGTTAGAATTCTCTTTAATTTTTTCCCAAATCGTTTTTGTAAATATTATATTTATTTTTAAAGATATTATCTTAAAGCTATTCAACTTTTACGTTTTTCAATTTTTTAAGAACGGTTCCGCATCAGATTATTCAATTCAGAAAGTCTGATTTTAATACTTCAAATTATAATGTCTTTAGTTTTCATGTTTTGAATTTGAGAATATAAATGAGAAAAAAGCCTTTTTTATCATTATTTTGAAATTAATTTATGAATATTGACCAGCATGCAAAAACAATTCTTATTTTACTAATTGATTAATTGGAATTTTTTTATTTAATTTAAAACGTTGGAAAAAAATATTGAACAGTTTTGACTAGCTTTTCCAGTAGCCGGACTGCCTTAAATGATGAGCGATTCAATATAAAATCATCGGAAAAACTTCAGCTGACGTCAATAATTTTGATGAAAATTCTAATATCAGTTGCTTAAGTTTTTGAAAGAAAACCCCTAAAATAATTTTTGAACAAATCAAAAAACTTAGGAGATATTTAAAATTGAAAATTTTGGTCCTCCATGTCAGGCCTCGAGTGAGCAACAGAAACAATTGTCGAGAATATAAAGTTCCAGTATATGCGGCACTTCCCATCCTCGACAATTGACTCAATTTCCCTAGGAGCATTTAGAGGAGCGATATTAAGGTGAATGCCATAGGAGTGACATATATGGCAATAAAGCACTCTTAGTGCCGCATTGTGCCTTTGAATGTAGGTCGTTCCCGCGTGAGTTGGACAACTAGATAGTATGTGAGCTAAATGCTCGGGGTGTGCATGGCACGCCCTGCAGCTATCATCGGGAATGTCTTGGCTCAAAATGTGGCGACGGTATGTTAAGGTGGAAATGACTACGTCTTGGCATGCAAAAATGAAACCCTCTGTACCAGACTTCAATCCGGGCGATTAAAGGAAAGCAAACGTTAGCTCACAAGACATTGACTGATCCTTCACATTCATGTGGAAGATACCGTGATACAGTCCGAGTGTTTCAGCAGCCTCCTCCGCTGCTTTGTACAGAAATGCTCCTTTGCCCACTTCTTCGTGATTCCTGACCATTTTAAGAAGAGGGTCTCTTCCATTTGCAACTCTATGTGCTGTACCCAGAATAATCCTGTTGTGAAGACATTCAAGGCTCAATATTCCGCGACCCCTTTGACGGCGTGAGATGTACAGTCGCGGAACGGAAGACTTAAGATGCATGCTTTTGTTCATGTGAATAACCTTTCTTGTCCCGATATCAAGAGATCTGAGCTCGTGCTTCGTCTATGGAACTACTCCAAATGAATAGAGTAGTACCGGGAGACGTTTGTATCTGCTTCGGAGAGTGTCCTTTATAGGTGTCACATCCTGAATGCGGCTCTGTGGCACGCCCAGGTATGTATAAGTCTCTCCAGCGCAAAGGTGTCGTATGGCGCTTTTATCAACGAGCTCAGGATCTTC
>NC_046657.1:92702092-92703802 GCF_010883055.1 Belonocnema kinseyi | reverse complement strand
GGGACCCTCTATCCGCAACCCGAGGACGCGTTCGGTGGCTTTGTCATAGGCCCTTCGGTTTGATTCTAGAGGAATCAAAACCGAACCGAATATATATATATTTTTTAATGATTCTTAATAGGACACAGTTTTGAAAAAAGTCTTTTGGCCAACAAAATTTTTTAAAAACTTCTTGGATTTTTGAAAAACTAATTTTGAATATGAATTTCGGAAAAAAAGACTTTATTTTGTTCGTTTTTTTTAGATCGATAGCTTACATTTGACATGGAATTGCTCTTATACATTAAAAAAAAATGTAACGCCCAAAATAAGCTAAGAGAGACCCAGAAAGAGAACCCTGTCTCTCAAAATGAGGATTCCTTTTCCTTGAATTTTTTGCGAAAAAATGAAATCTTTTCTTTTGTTATGAATAGTAAGTTTGAATTAGATTATTGTTCAAGTAATTGTCTTGTTGTATATTTGCCTGTTGGCAGATCGGCGTGTCATCTATGATATATTGGTAACGAGAAGGGAATAACTGATAAAAAAAGAACAAGAAAAATACGAACTTTTGATCGAATTGTGGTTTTTTTTTTATTTCCATGAAATTATATTTAAATTTAAAAAAATTAAATTTTTCTGTTTAGGATTTGCCGAATGCAATGAACGCGGCAGAAATCACGGACAAGTTGGGTTTGCATTCACTCCGCAATCGCAACTGGTACATTCAGGCAACATGCGCGACGAGTGGTGACGGTCTCTACGAAGGGCTTGATTGGCTCTCCAACCAGTTAAAGAATGCCAATCGCTAATCGAGGCGTTACTCCGACAACATTCAGTTGCTATATTAACATCAACCAACAGAAAAACCGCCGGCCCTCTCCCAAGTGAAGAAGTAATCCTGCTCGACGCGGGTCAACTCTTTTTAAGACAACCGCGCTTCTCAGAAGAAAAGTAAATACAACAGGTCGCAGCAGATCCTGCTGAAAAAATTAGTGGCAAATATTAAGTTTGGGTGAGGGGCGAGGGCTGGGGGAATTAATAATCAACGAGTGACTGCGGAGAATCGGTCACACCGGACTATAATTGCCTCGTGCAACATCTTATTATTATTATTATTATTATTATTATTATAATTATTATACTAGCGTCATAGTTACACTTTTTACACAGAGAATTACCACGAGAGAGCGTGGGGAACTTGAGAGTAATATTGTATTAAAGTAAGAGAAATTAAATCTACACTATTGATTTCAATTAGTTCTCAGCCGATTCCTTAGTGATCCAGACAGCCGCGTGGAGGAAAGAAAATTATTAATCGCAATGTTGTCAGTTTGAAAGTTTGAATGTGTTGAACATGCTAATTATTGCATAATGTAGCTGCATATTGTACATTATTACATATAAAGGTAAAAGAAAAAGTTAAAAAGGAGATAGCAAGGCAGGAGAATGCGACGAGAATGTGATTTATAGAGAGAATGTCGTCGTCGTCGTCGTCGTTCTTCTGTCCACTTCACTAACGAATCGTGTGGGCTGGAAAAAACGACAGCCAGCATTCATCCTCGACTGCCGCTTCGTTTTCAACGATTTCTCCGGTCCCTCTGTTAACGCTCGCTTCAGTGGTGGGCCGTTCGTTTTATTTATTGCAACCGGGAGGAGGAGCGCTTCGAAAATCGGTGTAATTTTGGGAATTTGAGCCTGGGAAATTACGAAAAGCGCGAGAGAGAGAGA
>NC_046657.1:92699826-92702024 GCF_010883055.1 Belonocnema kinseyi | reverse complement strand
GGTTTCGGAAATTAGCACCACGACGAAGAACGTCGACAGAGAGCGGATTTTGGATCTCCCTTCATTTTTTGTTTGCCTGTTTCTTCGCCGTGAACGAGAATGTCGACGCGCTTCGACGGATTTTCGCAGTCTGGGCTTTTCCTCTCGGATTTTTCAACTTTCGGGTATACTTGAGCCGCCGGGATTTCAGCACTTTACTTTTTTTAATAAAGTTCATCATTTGCCGAAAATAAACAAAAATGACGTGGTGTCGTCTCATATCGTTGGTTGAACTCGCCTTTCCGTCGAATACGATAGCTCGATTAATTATGTATGAATGTTCAATAATTTGTGAAATATACTGTAATTGTGGCTTTATATATAGTCTATGTATTCTATCTATGTCTTGCGAGACGGTGACCATATGGTAATCTCGAGGCGCCGCCACTGCTTCGGACTAAAGACTCCTTTTCTGATTTGTAACTTAAGAGAATTTCGACAGTCGGATTCTTTATTTAGGAGGTATTGAGGCTGAAATTAAAACCGATCAAGTGAAAGATACTGGAATTTAAGTAGATAAACCTTCAGTCAAAAAAAGCTTCTGTAAAATACGTAAATTGCTTCTGGATTCTCATTCTTCATTAATTATTTTGTAAGAAGATGAATGTATAAAATAGAAGAAATGAATGACGATAACTTTCGCAACTAATTACCTTTTCATTTGATAAATTATTTCATACTGAACTTCAGAAGTTATTTATGGATTGCAGAAGGTTTCTAGTTTTTAAATTTTGTTTCTCATTTGACCACTGAAATGTTTTTTTTTGGAGATATCTTTTATTTTCGACTTTATAGTTTTTGGATAGTATTCTAGGATATCCTGAGCCAAGATAATGCTATTATTAGGGAAAATATTTCTTTTCTATAGTTAATTTTTTATTAACTCGTTATTAAAGGAGATGTAGTTTTTAGTTTACAGTTGATCCGTTTTAAGTTCAAACATCAAATAATATGTGATTATTTTCATTCACGTGTTTTTGACGTAAAAATTGCGCATTTTCTGTATAATTGCTTTAACGGCATCTTAGAAGCTTCTTTATATTTTCTGTAGCAATATCTTAATTGGTGCTTTAAATCTTGACGAAATAAAATTGAAAGCATTCCAGCTTCTATGAAATTTACAAAATAAAAGGCCTGGAATTTCGCAAATTCAATTCTTCGATTTTTTCTTTACTTGCGAATTTCTTGATGTTTCTGTATATTTTTTATTAAATTTATGATCTGAATTTTTGAATGTAATTGCTTTTTTTCTAATAGGTGTGAAATTTAAAGAAATAAAGTGTTTCGCGTTTTATAAAATGGATGCATATTCCTAAATTTATATTCTAGATACCTTTAAAGTTTTAATTAGTTTTATTATGCATGCCTAACGTCGAGAATATTTTTAATAGATTTTGTAGTACTCTAAATATTTTTTTCTATTTCGATTTTAAAGTGTATGAATAACTTTTTATCCCCTAAGTTTCCAGCAAAATAAAAAGATTATAATACTTAAATAAGGCATTTCTACATATATGTATATTCGGTTTTGATTCCTCTAGAATCAAACTGAAGGGCCTATAACAAAGCCACCGAACGCGTCCTCGGGTTGCGGATAGAGGGTCCCTGTACCAAGGGTTTCTGCTGAATATGGTTACAAAAAAATAAATAGGGAGTCGCGGACAATTGTCCAGGGGTGGTCCCGAAGGAATTAACCCCTAAGCGGAGGTGTGAAAACCGTGCCGAAAGCTGAATGGCACCTGGGTGAGGTGTCTAGAACGGTGACTCTGGGATACCGGGCGACCTCTCAGAGTACGCAGCCTTATCCTTGCATGCGGGGCTCTACAAGGATGGACGAACCCCTTTCCCGAGCTTCTCATGGGAACAACAATGTCAACACCAAACATAGTTGTAGTAAGTGCGGTTCAAAACAACAGAACGCGCAGGGCTCCCGACAATGGGTCGGCCCTCAATGCCGACCACTCTAGAGCTGGGGGAGCCAATGAAAATGGATTCAATGCGATGGATCGGCGGGATCTCGTGACCTTTGGGTGGACGGAGCAACTGAATCACGACTTGCACGGCTGCATGCTCTGTGGTGCGAGAAACACCCTGAGCTATCGCACTTTTCGCAGCAACGTCTGCGAAACCATGCTGAACTACTCCGTAAAAGGGGCTAT
>NC_046657.1:92697586-92699726 GCF_010883055.1 Belonocnema kinseyi | reverse complement strand
CACCAAGGTTTCTCTCAAGCCTAAAGATCTGGCTGAAATGGATGACGAGCTTCGTGGACATTTTTCCGGTGAATCCGACCTCTGGGCTATTAATTATTGCTTGTATAATGCAGCGAGAGCTTTGGCTGATGCGAACCGTAAAACAAAACCAACGGCTGATCGTAAGACCAAAAGACGAATGCATCAACTTGCCATAAAGATAGGCTGGGCAAGACAGTACGCGTCCTGCATTCAATGTGTGATTGACTACATCACATCTGGCAGGAATTTTACCGCCAAGGTTCGAAAGTTCGCGCGCGAACTCCGGACCCGTTATCACACACTTAACAAGTCAAAGCTGCTGAACATCAGGCAGCATATTGTTGAGAGAATACGGATACTATCTGACGCTAAGAGAAGTCTAGAGCGGAGGGAGAGGTGGATCAGAGAAAATCAACAGTTTCTCCCTGACCCATCTCGACTCTTCCAAGACCCTCCAGTTACTGTCGAAGACCCACCCAAACCAGAGGGGGTCGAAGTATTTTGGAGAGAAGTCTACGAAGTTGAGCATAGACTGGACGATGACTCAGAAAATATAAATAGCTTCAAGGAGTTATGTGATGCCCTCATAACACCTGATAAAGAATGCCCACCCATCACTACCGAGGAGGTGAAAAAAGTATTAAGAGGGATGAAGAACTATTCCGCACCGGGACCAGATTGTATCAAAACCTTCTGGTGGAAGAAGTTTTTTTCAACCCATCAGCATTTGGCCCGTATTTTCACCTCATATTTGAAGGCGGAAGAGCCGATTCCAGAATGGTTGGTGGAAGGGCGCACAATACTCCTGCCGAAAATAGGCAACTTAGCTGATCCGAAGAACTACAGGCCAATAACTTGTCTGAACACGCTTTATAAGATATTCACAGCTATTCTAAATGATAGGATTGTTCGGGCAATTGAACCTGTGTGGCAAGAAATGTATGAACAACGAGGCTCAAAGAAAGGCGTAGCCGGATTTCGGAAGAACCTTCTCATCGATAGATGTGTCTGGCAAAGATGCAGCATTCTACCAGCGTGACCTATCGATGGTCTGGATTGATTATCGGAAAGCTTTCGATTCGACATCCCATAGACTTATCATCTGTCTTTTGGAAATCTTTAAGGTTCATCCACAAATAGTTGGGTGCATAGAGAGATTGATGCCGCTTTGGAAAACCAGATCTACTATCTCATCTGGAAAACATCGTATGACAACTAACAAGGTCACATTTCAGAGAGGTGTCTTTCAGGGCGACACCATGAGCCCACTCCTCTTTTGCCTTACATTATTGCCACTATCTCGAGCACTGCGCCATTCCGACGGGTACTTGTGCGGCAAACCTGCAGATCGAAAGTACAAGGTCACTCATGTATTTTACATAGACGATCTTAAGATCTATGCTAAAAACAGAGAGCAACTGCATCTAGCTCTGGGGATTGTCGAACGATATACTAAGGAAATTGGAATGGAATTTGGGTTAGACAAATGCGCCAAGGTTTATTTAAAGCGAGGAAAACTTTTAATGGCGTCCTGAAGAACCTGAGCTCGTTGATAGAAGCGCCATATGACACCTTTGCGCTGGAGAGACTTATACATACCTGGGCGTGCCACAGAGCCGCATTCAGGATGTGACATCTATAAAGGACACTCTCCGAAGTAGATACAAACGTCTCATCCGACAGATTTGGTTTTCCGAACTGTCGGCGCGGAACAAAGTATCTGCAACGAACATGCTTGCCGTCCCGGTACTACTCTATTCATTTGGAGTAGTTCCATAGACGAAGCACGAGCTCAGATCTCTTGATATCGGGACAAGAAAGGTTATGCACATGAACAAAAGCTTGCATCTTAAGTCGTTATGCAATGAGGGGGAGGATCGCCACCTTTTGATGTCCTGCAATAAACATGGCAGCGCCCACATGTTTATATTTTCATGCACAGTTTGTCCAGAGATGAGGTGGGAGATAGGCGATCCCATGTATTTAATTTCGAACGTGTCACAACCCGGGTATCGCTTCCTCTATATATGTCGCGATATTACCGGCCGGACTCGAAAGGTAAACGTGGATCCGTTTAAAAAATTTAAGACCTATGAAGATAGGTGAGTAAAAAAAATAA
>NC_046657.1:92691624-92697486 GCF_010883055.1 Belonocnema kinseyi | reverse complement strand
AGAACAATAATAAAAATTGCGAAATATAATTTTAAATTTAGCGATTAGGCCTTTATGGTGAGGAGGTGTTCTTCTTTACCATGCAAAAAGGGTTGAGTTCTATATGATCCCATAACTAGATGAGCGCGGGATACGCGATCATCACAAACGATTTTCGCCAGCGCCACCTATTACCTGACGTTTTAGCGAACTAAAATAAAGCGCCCCCAATTACTCAGGCCAGTTTACGAACTGAAATAGACGATAGACGGTTCTACTTGAGCGGTCAAACAGGGCTGCTTTTTTCCAGTTTGACAATGTCGGTAGAGAAGATCAGACTGGGTAATTTCGCGTTTATTGTCTATATTCTAGTTCGCAAACTGACTAGGTGAATTTGGGGTGCTTTGATTAAAAAATTTACATAAAAGAATCTGAATGATCTTAAGCGAATTTTTAAAATTATGCACAATTAAACATTTTGAAAAAATTACTGTTTTTTTGGTATTCAAAAATTAATTTAAGGGCCTATAATTCAATATTTTAATCATTCTTTTAGTGCATAACGATAATAAAAATAAAATATGGTGGAAAATAACAAACATTTTGATTTAAAATTAATACTTTTTGGTGTTTAAAGATTAGTATATTTTTTTTGAATTCACTGTTTGTACACTTCAATCGAAAGGCTAATTATAACTTTTGTGTTACGAAAGGTATGAATATTGATTTAGAATACAAATGGGACATAACGTAAGTTAATTATTTCTTTTACACAAAACTGTGTATTATTATTTATTTATTTTATTTTATTTTATTATATATTTATTATTATTATTTAACTGTTTCTTAAAAATTCGTCGTTTTATAAATATTTTATAAATATTTTATAAATATTAGGAAATCTTTTAAACTTCTCAAATATTTTTAATCACTTCAACACCCAAATTTTTCTTACAATTTTTACATCCTAAAAAATTAAAAAATTGCTGAAGACATTATGGATTCTTTCTCAGCATTTTTAGAAATCTTTTTAAATTTTCTCTTAAAAAACAAGAAATCCTTTTCATTTTTTTGTGTTAATATGATTTTAGTGGATGTTTTCAGCTTTTTATTTGCTGAGATACCGACAAATGTTAATCGAAATATAGATTTTTTAATATTTCGAAAGAAAATCTTTTTAAGAATTTTGAAAGATTTGAATATCATAAAAAAGTTTTCTTCAGCTTCCTAAAAAATTTAACATTTTTCTTATTTTTATAGTTGATCTGAAGAGAATACTTAAAGAGATTCCAAGATTTTAAAAGAAAATTGTCAAAATTATCAAAAATTAATTTTGAAAGATTATTCTACAACTTTTTCAAAATATTTCAAGAAATTGCTAAAAAAGATTCTAGACAATTTTAATATTGAGAAGATTTTTAAAAGATAAAATAAAATTTAGATTTCTGAAGATTTTGAAATAAAGTTTTGGATTCTATTTCAGAATTTGGAAAAGATTTAAGAAATAAAAAATTTTTGGCCTAACATTTTGGTGAAAGTTGTAATTTATTTTTTATTTAAAAAACAACATTTTTTAAAGAAAGTTGAAAAATATGTTCAGACTTTTTAAAATATTTAAAAACTGCGTTGGCTCAAGAATCCGGTAAACAAAAGTATCAACACTCAGAAATTCCCGAAAAAGTAAATATGATTTATCGCGTATATGTTTGGACTGGTGTCATTTTTAGATGACGGTTGCTGACAGTGGAACCATGAAATTCATATAAGTTGATGTAATATTTAATTTGATGTAATATGATGTAAAAATGGAATTTAAAAAAAATATTTTGTTTTTTGGTAGACAATGAAGCTTGTATGGAGATACCTTTCTTTATTGAAAATTCAAATACTTGTTTAAAAATTAATTTTTTCATTTACAATTTTTAATTGAAAATTGAAGTGTTCAACAAGTAAAATTTTCTAGTTCAAACTTTAGCTATTCTATTTATTTTTTATTGATTTAAAATTAATCTTCATAGTTGAGAATTCTTTTTTTATAGAATATTTATTCTTCAACGTCCAAATTTGTCTTAAAATCTTTACATCTTAAAATATTTAAAAAATTGCCAAAGATATATCGGATTCTTTCTCAGCTTTTTTATAAATCTTTTAAAATTTTCCCTGGCAATTTATTTTAAAAAACAAAAAATCCTTTTAAATTTGCATATGAATCTGAAGAATATTCTTTCATTATCTTTCAAAATTGTCAAAATATTTTTAATTTGTTCGAAGACCTGACTGATTACATTCTACAAGAATATGATTTTAGTGGATGTTTTCCGTTTGTTATTTGCTGTGAAGCCGATAAATGTTGAGCGAAATATAGATTTTTGAGATTTCGAAAGAAAAATCTTGTTAAGAATTTTGAAGATTTGAAAAGGATAAAAAATTTTTATTAAGTTTCATCACAAAATTTACATTTTTTATTTTTAAATTCAATTTAAAGAGAATATTTAAAAAGATTTCAAGATTTTTAAAGAAAATTATCAAATTTAACAACAAATAATTTTGAGCGAATATTCTACAACGTTTTAAAACATTTAAAAAAATTGTAAAAAAAAAAATCTGGAAAATTTTATGGTAATTTTTATAATTTTTGCACAATTAAAAAAATAGGAATAATTCGAATTTATTAAAAACATAATTTTTAAACATTAAAAAATAATTTTTATATTGAGAAGACTTTTAAGAGATAAAAGAAAAAGCACATTTTTGAATATTTTGAAATAAAATTTTACATTCTTTTTCAGAATTTGTAAAGGTTTTAAGAAATTAAAAATTTTTGAGTTAAGATTCCAGGGAAAGTTTTTATTTTTATTTAATTAAAAAAAAAAAATTCAAAGAAAATTTAAAAATATTTTTAAATTATTTAAAGATAAAAAATGCGTCGAATCAAGAATAAGGCAAAACAAAAGTATCAACACTTAAAAATTTCCGAGCAAAATAAATACTGTATACCACCCAGTTCACGGTTGTGAGACTTGGCCATAGGTGTGATTTATCGCGTATATTCTGGGAGCTGGTGTCATTTTTAGTTGACGGTTGCTGACAGTAGGACCACGCAGTGGTTGTTTGATCTTTTTTTTATTTTTATACACAATATTTCCTAAATTCATATAATTCGATATAATTTTTTATATATTTCAGACAATTTAAAATTATTAAATTAGAATACTTCGAGAAGTGTGATTTCGTTTTGAATTCGCCCAATTTGTTGAACTGATATTGGTAGGGCGAAGGGGAATCTTCGATTCTTTCAGATTCTTAGCACCTCGAGTTCGCAGAACCGCCGGAGAGTTTCCGAGAAATGTATTTCCACGCCAAACAAATGAAATTTAAATGGATGAGTAGCTCTTTAAAACTGCTTTCTTGAACACTTATTATATAATCTAATTAAGTAGTATTTAGTTGAACTTTAATTACCTTACATAACAACTTCGTGAGGTTCTTCGCTTGGGTTGATTGCTAGAGAAATTGATCAGTAACCTGGGTCGGAGCAGTGTTGCGGAACGAACGTGTTATTTACTTAAATAGCACGAGAATTCTGGATCAATCTGAAAAATCTCTATCCCTTCCACACACTACTCCTTTCCCCTACCGAGTGAGTCACGCCTATCCCGAAAGAGAAATGGCTTAATGGTGTAATAATAATAATAATAATAATATTAGCTTGTTACAACGGTCAAACCGCATTCCAAGTTTTGAAAAGAAGGAATCACCGCTTATCTGTTTCTTTTTAAAGTTATATAAATATAATTTTCGTAAGATTCCGGAGACATTTCAAAAACATTTTTGAAGAATTCACATATGCCGAAAAAATGCAGAAAATTTTTATGCATTTTTTTTATATTGCAGGACACAAAAAATATTAGGAAAAATTAGAGTCAGCTTAAGATATTTAGGACTTTCAAAAGATTTGAAGAAATAATTTTTAAAATCATTTTTCGAAAAACTATTCATGTTTTTGAATATTGTTAATCTCTTCAAAAATTCTGAAAATCCTAAATAATTTTTGCAATAAAAAATTACATTTTTACAATAACCTTCAAAACTTAGAGATTTGTAGAAACTTCCAGAGGAATCTTACCAAAAAATCTCATCCTTCCAAAATTCTTAAATAGCTTCGAACATTTTTTTCGAAATACTCAACATTTTATAAAATTGTTAAAAATTGATTTCAAAATGTATAGAAAATTGTAAATTTTCTAAAAAAATTTTAATTTTAAATTACTTTAAAACCTTTACAAAACTTCTACACCTTCGAAATATCTTTTGAAATCATTCAGTTTTCCTCAAAAATCTTTTAATTGTCCTAAAATCTTCTAGATTTTCTTTCGTGTTTTTAAAATCAAAACACAATTATTTAAAAGATTAAGATATTCAAGTTTTTTGCCCATTATGTATTTAATTTTTCTTACCTCTTTCAAAGCTTGAAAAAGTTTAGAAATTGTATACTACGATAGAAAAATTTTAAGAACAGAGTTAATTCCTATAATATTAGAAAACCCATTTGCAATTAAAATTTTCTTTTGAATCAGTAATGTTTAGAAACAGTTGGAAAACATTTGATCATGAGATGAAATTACTTAATTGAAAATTTCCATTTACAAAATTTATGTTTCGGTAAACTCGTAATATTTATTAATAGACTTACTTACAGACGGTTTACTTAAACAGTCTTTTTCTGACTGACACGCAGAATTCTTAAAAATTGAAAAAATCAAATGCAAGAATAAAAAACAAACATATATACCTTATTTTTTTCATATCTTACTTTGTCAATTAAATAATTAATATCCAGGGGCGAACTGGGCCTATTACCCCTAATAATAACAGTTAATATGCATAAATACATTAAATTGTATGCATATTTTAAAACAAATCTCATATTAAATTAACACAAACAATGAAAAATTCCTTGGAACATTTTTAAATACTGTCAAATATTGCAATTCCTTTAAAATATTTTGACACACCTTAAACTTTTTTAAAAAGATTTTAAAAGTACTTTTGAATTTTTTTAAATAACCAAGCTAAATGTTTTTTAATTCTCTAAAATTTCTTAATATAATAAAAATAAGTTGAAAATTCATTGACATATTTTAAAACATCCTTCAATATTTAAAATCTTCTGAAATCTTTCGAAATCTCTTGAAATTTTGTAAAGCTCTTGAAAATATATTGAAATTTTAAAAATACCATGAAATATATCAAATCCTGTAAAATCTCACATTAACTTACCATAATCAATTGAAAATTCCTTGGAATCTTTTTAAATTCTCTGAAATTCGTCAAATCCTTTAAAATCTTTTGAAATGCCTAGAACTTTTTTTAAAGATTTCTAAAGTACTTTTGAATTTTTTTAAATAACCCTTCTAAAATTTATTTATTTCTTTAAAATTCTTTTAAATTATAAAAACAAATTAAAGATTCCTTTACATCTTTTAAAACATCTTCAAATATTTAAAATCCTTAAAAATCTTTCGAAATTTTGTAAAGCTTCAGATTGAAATTTTAAAAAAGAAAAAAGTTCCAAAGCGTTAAATATTGAAATGTTTGTAGATTAGAGTTTTGAAGATGGGATCAATAAAACTTCAAAGCTTTGGAAATCTAATTTTCAAACGTTTTCAACTATTCAATAAGAATAATTTTCAACTCAATGAGATTCAAGTCTTCAAATTTTGAATTGTAAACTTGAAAGTTTATATATAAAAAATAAATAACCGTGAATTAATTGAAAGCGTTCAAAATTTAAACGTACGTTTTTCAACGTACGTATTGAATTAAAGTGTTAATAGAAATTACTAGAGTTCAAGTTTAACTATTTCTAAAACGTTTTTTTTT
>NC_046657.1:92689959-92691524 GCF_010883055.1 Belonocnema kinseyi | reverse complement strand
TCACGTCCTGAATGCGGCTCTGTGGCACGCTCAGGTATGTATAAGTCTCTCCAGCGCAAAGATGTCGTATGGCGCTTCTATCAACGAGCTCAGGATCTTCAGCGATGCCATTAAGTTTTCCTCGCTTCAAATAAACCTTGGCGCATTTATCTTACCCAAATTCCATTCCAATTTCCTTAGTATATCGTTCGACAATCCCCAGAGCTAGATGCAGTTGCTCTTTGTTTTTAGCATAGATCTTAAGATCGTCCATGTAAAATACATGAGTGACCTTGTACTTTCGATCTGCAGGTTTGCCGCACAAGTACCCGTCGGAATGGCGCAGTGCTAGAGATAGTGGCAATAATGTAAGGCAAAACAGGAGTGGGCTCATGGTGTCGCCCTGAAAGACACCTCTGTGAAACGTGACCTTGTTAGTTGACACACGATTTTTGCCAGATGAGATAGTAAATCTGGTTTTACAAAGCGGCATCAATCACTCTATGCACCCAACTATTTGCGGATGAACCTTTAAGATTTCCAAAAGACAGATGATAAGTCTATGGGATGTCGAATCGAAAGATTTCCGATAATAAATCCAGGCCTTCGATAGGTCACGCTGGTAGAATGCTGCATCTTTGCAGACACATCTATCGATGAGCCGGTTCTCCCGACATCCGGCTACGCCTTTCTTTGAGCCTCGTTGTTCATACATTTCTTGCCACACAGGTTCAATTGCCCGAACAATCCTATCATTTAGGATAGCTGTGAATATCTTATAAAGCGTGTGCAGACAAGTTATTGGCCTGTAGTTCTTCGGGTCAACTAAGTTGTCTATTTTCGGCAGGACTATTGTGCGCCCTTCCACCAACCACTCTGGAATCGGCTCTTCCGACTTCAAATATGAGGTGAAAATACGAGCCAAATGCTAATTGGTTGAAGAAAACTTCTTCCACCAGAAGGTTTTGATACAATCTGGTCCCGGTGCGGAATAGTTCTCCATCCCTCTTAATACATTTTTCACCTCCTCGGTAGTTATGGGTGGGCATTCTTTATCAGGTGTTATGAGGGCAACACATAACTCCTTGAAGCTATTTATATTTTCTGAGTCTTCGTCCAGTCTATGCTGAACTTCGTAGACTTCTCTCCAAAATACTTCGACCTCCTCTGGTTTGGGTGGGTCTTCGACAGTAACTGGAGGGTTTTAGATGAGTCGAGATGGGTCAGAGAGAAACTGTTGATTTTCTCTGATCCACCTCTCCCTCCGCTCTAGACTTCTCTTAGCGTCAGATAGTATCCGTATTCTCTCAAAAATATGCTGACTGATGGTCAGCAGCTTTGACTTGTTAAGTGTGTGATAACGGGTCCGGAGTTCGCGCGCGAACTTTCGAACCTTGGCGGTAAAATTGGTTTTGTTTTACGATTCGCATCGGCCAAAGCTCTCGCTGCATTATACACACAATAATTGATAGCCCAGAGGTCGGAATCACCGGAAAAATGTCCACGAAGCTCGTCATCCAATTCAGCCAGATCTTTAGGCTTGAGAGAATATATATATATATATATATATATATATATCTATCGGT